>NC_140443.1:35393122-35541145 GCF_963576455.1 Neolamprologus multifasciatus | reverse complement strand
GAGTGTTTGGATTCAGTCGCATTCATGGCAGTCTGGCTGCTTTGCTGATTTTGTTGTGTACATGTTGAAAATTTCAAAAGACAAGCTCAGTTCTGTACTCAGATTTTCGACTACATGCGCCAGCAGCTCTAACGCCTCTCAGGTGGGACTCTGACTTGTGGACAGGTTAATGCCGTGAACCTTTCTCATATGCCTCTTCATCAGCAGCCGCTCTGTAAACAGCTCATCGCAGTCCCCGCATTTGTACGGCCTCTCCTCTTTATGTTTGGCTAGAACGTGCTTCCTCAGAGTGGAACCCCTGTTGAAGGATTTGTCACAGATGTGGCAGCTGAAAGGTTTCTCCCCTGTGTGAGTCCTTATGTGTTCTGTCATGTGTCCTTTCAGCTTAAAACACTTGCCGCAGTAATGGCAGCTGTAGGGTCTCTCTCCTGTGTGCACTCTCATGTGATTCTGCAGGTTGCTCTGGCAGGGGATGTGCTTGCCGCAGATGTGGCAGTCAAAGTTGCTCTTGCTCTCCTGTGGCTTGCTTTCATGCGTCTTGAGGTGCCACGTTAGCACAGTCTTTTTGGTGAAAATGTAGTTGCATATGTGGCAGCGGTACAGGGTGGTGCTAGTCTTCTCTTCCAGAAGGTTTGGTTCATCTGCAGATGTTTGCCTCGACTCTCTGCTCTCCTCTGCTGCTCTGCAGTCCTCTAACTGCTGCACTGTTTTGATGAGTTCTTTTGTCAAGGCATCTCCGTCATCGCTGTCTTCCATCGTTGGTTGCTCCTCGCCGCCATTGAGCCACAGTTCCTCCCTCTGCTCCTCTTTAACCTCGGAGGGTCCCGGCTCATCCTGCCACACACTCGAGCTCCACTCTTGCTGTTTAGGTGGAATGTCCTCAGTTGGTTGTTGTTTGGCATCTGCAAACAAAGGAGAGAGAAAAGCCTTACACTTCAAGTATTGTGCTGAGATCTAAGCGTTACAATTGACCTCACACTGGTCATGAGCTGCGTCCAAGCTTCAAGTAAAGGACAGCATTTGCTATTAGAAGAGTGCACATGCTAACATGTGTGGAGTATGTTATGACTTCAGTTTAGACAATAAAAGTCTTTGGTAAGTTTTTTTGTTTTGGTTTGTTTTTGTTTGTTTTTTTTTAAGTGAAGTGAAATAGCCACCAGCTTAGACTGCAAACTGCCCTGTGTGATAAGTCACCATGACCTTATGCTGATAACTATATACAGGTCAATGAACAGTGGTTAAGGAACTTCTACAAACGAGGGTGGCTGTAGCTCAGGTGGCAGAGCAGGTCAGCCACTAACCAGAAGGTCGGTGATTCGATCCCAGGCTGCTCCAGTCTGCATGCCAAATATCCTTGGGCAAGATACTAACCCCGCGTTGCTCTCCGATGCAACCATCGGAGTGTGAATGTGTATGAATGGTAGACTACTTAGCACTTAGGTCAGAAAAAAGTGCTTGTGTGAATGGGTGTGACTGGGTGAATGAATTAGTTGTATAAAGCGCTTTGAGTGCTCAGACAGAGTAGAAAAGCGCTATATAAGAACCAGTCCATTTACCATTTACCATTTACAAAGCTGCAAGCTAACAGTAAACAAAACAGGCTGACAAAATGTCATGTGTTCTGACAGAGTGAATGACCCAGACCAAACCAGAGCCAAAGTTACTCTGGAAACACTGGGTTGCATCGTGTCTATCAGGTAAAAATGGGCCAGACTGCACCAAAACACCAGTTCTGATAAGTTTGTTCCATAAACCCCACTAACTTCATGAAGAATGCTAATTTTCCAAATCTACAATGTGATAAATTGACTGATTCTTAGTGCTTTTCTGCTCTCCCGGAGTCTCTACACATTATTACTCTGATGGATGCATCAGAGAGCAAGGTTAATATCTTGTCCAAGGATACGTGGCAGACTAGGAATCACCTTCCAATCAGTAGATGATGCTCTACCTCCTGAGCTCCAGCTCCAGTGTGGGGAAACATGGCTGAACTATTTCAGGAGTGGCCAACTCCAGTAGATTGTAAGGTAGACCCTACAATGACATTTATATAAAATGAGATTTTCTTATATAAAAATATAACTATAGTTTGCCCTGTGCTTTGATGCAAAGTTTGTATGCTGCTGAAAACAAGATGGGTATAATGTAGACATTAATTAATATTAATGATCATTTGATGTCCACTTTAAAAATGTTCAGGTCAGAGTTTTACTGGCCCATGTATATTTGTAATGGGTTGTTTGAAAAAAAAAAAAAAACCTTTGTTTTTAGAATTTCTATTATTATTATTAATGCAGTTCAACAAAATATTTAGATATTTCACTTTCAATCTGAAAAATGTTGCAAAAACTTTGGAATAAATATGCACCCCACGCCCCCTTTAGACACACACATGTTCGGTTCCACGAAAACTAAGACGGCAGCCGTGAGCCTTCAACTATGTGTTATTTATGTGCCACTATTCAAAAAAACTTTTGAGCACATGTAAAAAAAAAATTGCACGTGCAAGTGTTGCAAATTGAGGAGAAATATATTTGTATTTAAATACATTTTTTGCACGCAGCAATTAATTTTGTTCACTCAAATTTAGCTTATCTTCGCTCAAAACTACAAAAATACTACAAATACAACTTCTGAAGGCTTACTGCAGATTTCTCTCTGTGTAAAACAAACGGTGAAGGATGGAGCAGCTGCAAAATGTGTTTCTCTTCACGTCTGAGTTTGTTAACCAGGAGCTCTGATGAAGGACTCGCTCGCTTTTTCCCAGTAAAGGTTTTAATGGTGATCACAGGAACAGCGCCGCTGTTTTCTATCACTTAACCCGAGCTCACCGTCTCGGTAACCGCTCCGCCTCTTTGCTCTTCGCGGTGTGTAAACAGGCTCGGGCTCCACGTTTAACGGTGCCGGGGTCATCATCACTGCTGCTGTTCTCAGTGTTTGTGTTTCAAACTGGACCCCTGCGTGGGCTTAATGTTGTCAGACTTATAATCCACACGCTTCCCCTAAATACGTTTGTATCTCAGGTCTGTTTTTAGCCGCTAATGTGAGTGAAACGCTCGCGTTCGTGTTTCCATGGTGACAATGGCGCGCTACAGAGCCGTTCCTTAAGTGAAGCATCGAATCAAATAATTTGTATCAAGATTTTTTTTTAACAATCGAATCATTCTAAATACTCGATAAATCGTTGCAGCCCTTGTTCACTGGCATTATTGTAACATTTACAAAATAAATATTTACATTGTTTCCTTAAATTAGTTTACAAATGTATCAACATTATAATCCCGACACTTTCTTACTGGATCCATCCAAAAACAGAGTAATAGACGTACTAGGAGTGATTCTTAGGGCAAATGTAAGCTTTCACCAGCTTGTATGAGTTGAGAGTTTATACAAACCAATGCCATGATGTCACATCCTGCAAAGTGTGTTAAAATATTACAATCATCATTTCACATTCGTTAAATAGGAAGGTAACACAGGTGTTTACATCGAACTGATCGGTGGTCAGATCGCTTTTGATTTATGTAACAGAAACATACAAGTACGAGTCCTGTCTGAGTGCTGCTTTTTTCCCCCCAATTTATTACAATTACCTTTAATCAGAATAATTTGGATTGTTATCTGAAGATAACATTCACACATAAATATCTGAACTTGGTGATATTTTTCATATTTAATCAAAGTTGAAGGCACACTGTTGGGCAGTGCAGACTAGTTGTGGTAAAGGGAACCTGCAGATGCAACATCTGGACAACATGAAGAAAACTCACCAGTTAACATGAAAACCAGTTACACTAGAACTCCTGTACAGAGCACAACTGACACTCCTGTACAAGACTGACGTTTTCATAAACAATACAAAACAGCTTATGACATGTGTATATATGACATATTACATATTGTACGTAGCTTCAAAACAGCTTGTCCGTATCTATAATTGTATACAGATGTGTTCACTACACCAAACAATGTTAAGAACAAGTGTTAAACTCGCGGGCTGATTGGCTCAAAGGGTGCAGTGTCTCCGGCGGTCATGTACGCTGAACTATAAAAGGAAGATTTAAGTTGCGTCCTATGAGTAACGAGCACACGCTGAGATCAGAGTAACCACAATGAACAACAGTCCTCTTTGATATGATAAGTGCGACCTGCCGCAGTTTGACTGTCATTTGAACTCGTGTTTCGATAAATAGCATCCTTACTGTACTGTTTGATTTGAGGACATTGGAAATAAGCTCACCGGAAATTTAACGCTCCTTTACTGTATGGCTAACACTGCTTGCTAATGTTGCTAGCTAAATGCTGTGAATATAAATGTAGCTTTCTGTCCGACGTCGCTGAGTCACTTATTGGGTTATTAATAAGATGCTAACTGGCTGAAGTAACCTGGGGTACATACCAGCCCTGTGCAGCCTTATCTCTGGTTTGTAGACGAGGTCCAGCAGCCGCTGCAGCCTCTGGTTCTCCAGCTTGGCTCGGTACACCTCTTCCTGGTACTCTACCAGGGTCTTCTCAACGAATCCGTAGATGTCCACCGCAGCTGCGGTTAGTCTTTCCGTCAGGAACACGTTAAATGTCTGAAGGGTAGCTGTGGCCATTGTAAGGCTTCTCCGTTATTTTCAGCTCGCCCTGCTTG
The DNA here is from genome assembly GCF_963576455.1 of Neolamprologus multifasciatus. NCBI lineage: Eukaryota > Metazoa > Chordata > Actinopteri > Cichliformes > Cichlidae > Neolamprologus > Neolamprologus multifasciatus. Next base: position 35,536,509 of record NC_140443.1, on the reverse strand, counting down.
CTACCTATGGATGTGTGACCGTCTATGCAGTGTGTAACAGGGGTCACAGCGCCCTCTAGAGCACTGGACTTTGTAGGACACTGTACCGTCAACATGCATGAAAATGCTCTCTAGGCACATTTAGGCTCGGATTAAACTAGTCAGTGGTAAAACTGACTGCACGCACTAGAGTTCAGCTAGTCTAGAGCTGAACTCTCATTCATTCTCGTTCATTTGTCTTCATAATTCAGTCATTCACTGATAGAAAAGTTGACCATTTTTATTTGCTGACTAAAATAAAATCTCTGGGATCTCTGATTTTTCTGCTTAAGTAGTTTCCAGCTAACATTCACACTCCAGTGGATGCTTTGAAGAGCAACTTGGGGTTTCGTTACTTGGCCTTTGTGAGGACTTTCAAAACATGGAATTGACAAAAAAGTAAATTAGGCAGAAAATAAGTTGTTTAGTCAGAGTTCTTGTTTAATTTTGTTTATTTTCTTTCAATAAAAATGTTGCTAACTTAAAAAAAAAACTGCATTGCATAGATCACTGATGAAGCATTGGACTTTGCTGTAGCTCAGGTGGCAGAGCAGGTCAGCCACTAATCATGGCCACTCCTGGCTGCATGCCAGGAGGCAAATATCTTGGGCAAGATACTAACCCAATGTTTACCTACTGCCTACTGGTGGTGGTCAGAGGGCTCGGTGGCACCAGTGTCCGGCAGCCTCGCCTCTGTCAGTGCGCCCCAGGGCAACTGTGGCTACAATGTAGCTTGCCATTGCAGGTGTGTGAATGGGTGAATGACTGAATGTAGTGTAAAGCACTTTGGGGTCCTTAGGGACTGAGTAAAGCGCTATACAAATGCAGACCATTTACCATTTACTTAGTCTGAATTGCAGAACACACTGCAGTCACTTGCCTTGAAATTCCCTGTTATAATGCTGACTATTTTTTAGGATCATTATTTTTCTATATGACTCTGACTCAGATACTAGAGTGGGTTGTCTACCAATTGTAATAGTGTAGCACCGTTCTGGTCTACCTGAGCACTCAAAGTTCTTCATACAACTTGCCTCATTCATTTATTCGCAAAGACATGTCCTTGAGCAATATATTAAACCCTGAGTTGTCCCTGATGCATTCACTGGAGTGTGTTGGAAGTTAGACAACGAGCTTGGGCATATAAAAAAGTGCAATAGGAGTGTGTGTCTGTGTGTGAGTGATAATTTATTTTATACATAAACTTTACCTGTGCCTGTATGATGATTTTAAGAGCTATAACAATACGCAAAGTTGGCAAGCTAGCCAAATATTCCTCTTCTTCACTAAACTGCTTGCAGAGGTTTGAGGCACTTCAGCATGGTGATGGTGGTGCTTCATGGAAACTTCCCATCCAATCGAATGGATCCTGATATACAAGAAGAATTGAATAACATGTTTAAATCATAATTCTGATTAAAATTGTGGTCCATTCAACGTATTCTGTTGACCTCAATGGAGACATTGAAGTGTTAGCAAAGTACAACATTGATTAAAACAGGTGGTGTCGCATTTTGTGTTTCTCTGCAGCTGCTGGTGAAGAATCTGCAGTTTGAGGATGGAAAGATGATTGCTGCAGCGCAGTACTTTCGCTCTGGGAGCAGTGCTGCTGTGGAGCTCACTGAGGAGGAGAAAACCTTCGCTGTACAGATGAGGGTAGGCCCTCCACTCCCACTGATTCAAGAAAACGTTAAGCTGACAGTTTAGATTTTGTCTTTGTGCTGACTTTTAACATCATGTCTTCCAGGCAGTGTGGCAGAGTATCCTGAGCAATGTGAGCCAGATTGAAGACTCGACAGATTTTTTCAAATCTGGTGCTGCTTCCATGGATGTGGTCAGGTGATACAGGAAAAAAAAAAAGCATGTCAATTTTCTTTTCTTGTTCATCACTTATGTAACACACAGTTCCAGTCAAAACTTTGGCCTTACCAATTTGTAATTAGTGTGTTTATTTCGCTGTGGTGTAGAACAAATGTTAATACATTAAAGTTATTAAACAATGACAGAATTATGTAACAAACAAGCAGCAGCTTTAAGTTTCAGTTTTGTTTGGGCTCAGTGAAACCAGGCACTGAGCGGGTTGTCTGTGCATATTCATTAATGTCCAAAATACTTTTTAACCAATTTCCATCAACATGTAACTTATTCTTTCTGCGCTTGTGCTCTACCTCCACCAAATTTCATTGGATTTTGCTCGATGTCTAGTATGTGGTACCCAGTGTTGGGGAGTAACGGAATACATGTACCGCCGTTACGTATTTAAAAATACAAAATGAGTAACTGAATTCCGTTACAGTTACCGTTTAAAAAGGTGGTATTTAGAATACAGTTACTTTGTTGAAATAAATGGATTACACGGCGGTACTTCCCTGTTTCATATTGTGGCGGGTCAGGACTGTTTGGGTTTTGTTTGACAGCTACGTTCTGTTGTTCCAGGCGGCAGCGTTGCGGTTGCCATGGTTACAGGGTGACGCTCTCTCTCTCTGCGTGTTTCCTGGGTGAGAGAGCCTGTTGTTGTTGTTGTGCTAAGCTAATAGGCAGAATGCTACAGGTATAGCTCTAAAGAATGTAGCATCATAGGCAGTGTAGTCCGTGCTGCAGGGAGAATGGACTGTCATACACGTTATGTGTCTGTGAGCGAGGGAGGGAGAAAAAGGAAAAGTACGAGCTGTCATCGAGCAAAAACGGGAGCTGGAAGCATGTAAATATAATAATAACCACTGCAGCTAAGAAGAGTGCCTGACGAGCCCAGTTGTAAGTAAGCTATTAAGACTCGACTGTACACCGTGTTCGTGTTTTCCTCAAAAACAATAAGTTCCGTTGGAGCAGCCTTTCAACGCCTCTCTCTGTCTCTCGCTAGCAAAGTTGACCCAGACAACAGAGTTAAGCTAGTTTTCGGCTACGAGCCGACACAGAACCCGACGTATTAGTCAGAGGTCCCTTTACTACGGTTCGGAGCCGCGGACCTTCAGTAACAGTAATGAATCACAGCAATAGTACATTCATGTAGTTGTAAACAGCATGATAATATATTAAGTAATCCAAAGTATTTAGAATACGTTACACTCATTAAGTAACGTAACGGAATACGTTACAGAATACATTTTGGGGCATGTATGTAATCTGTAATGGAATACATTTTAAAAGTAACCTTCCCAACACTGGTGGTACCCGTTATCTACAACTGAGGCTTTAGGTATTGTCAAGCCAGCAAATGCAAAGAAAGCCTGGCTAAACGCATAAATCCACCTCAGATAGCTACAATCCAATAATATTATGTATGTGTGCAGGTTTATATGTGTAGGTTTATTTAAGTAAGTTTTTAGTTTAGGTCATTTTCTCCTTAAAGAGTATTTTACAACCTGATATCAGTGCTTAATCTAAGCATTCCTTCTTATACCACTATTTCACCTAATCTTCTCTTCTTTTTCTTGTCCCCCATCTTCCCTCTTCTCTGTCTTCAGGCTGGTGGAGGAGGTGAAACTTCGAGCCAGCAGTTGTCAGCTGCAGAACGAGGATGTCTACATGAACACAACCTTTCAGGATTTCATCCAAATGTGTGTGAGGAAGCTCAGAGGGGAGGACGATGAAGAGGAGTTGGTAGTTGACTATGTAAGTGTTTGAAATTCCCTTTGTTGGTTATGGATACGTGGAGAGGAAACAGCCGTGTGTTAATGTGTATCATTTACCTGCTCAGGTGGAGAAGAACATAACAACAGTGACAATAAAGATGCCTCATCAGTTATTCATCAACGGAGAGTTTGTTGATGCAGAGGAGGAAAGACCTACAAAACCATCAACCCACTGACGGCACGGTGAGAGAAAAGAAATTACAAAAAATCCAAAATTTATGTCCTATATGATATTTGTATTATATAGAGTAATGTCTTCTCTGTAATGTGTAACTTTGTGTCCTGCGTCATACACTGGCAGGGATCTATAATGAAAAGCAACCATTTCTTTTCTCAACTGATGATGGAAGCTGAAGCTGTTGATTTGTCTTGATGCATTCTCAATCATCCAGGAAAATAAATCTCCAAAAGTTGATTCTGTTCATCTGGACGTAGCGTTTTCTGTACATTTGCATAATGACTGAAACCAGCCCACTGAAGGAACAATGGGCTGTGAGGTCAGTTCCTTAATCATAATTATGCAAATTCTCATGACCATTGATCAACAACCACTGACCAAAGACCACTGATCAATGGCCATGAGTACCATTCACAGAGAGTTGGGGAATGGCTGCAATCACAGCATTGTGATTGCAGGAACTGACCTCACAGCCCATTGTTCCTTCAGTGGGCTGGTTTCAGTCATTATGCAAATGTACTGTTTATAAGATTGGAAACCTGCAGTCAGCTGAGACTGAAGACGTCACTTGGATGAGTGACGAAACGTTTCTCCCAGAAAACGCTACGTCCAGATGAACAGAATCAACTTTTGGAGAAGCTGTTGATTCTTTTTCGGGTTACAAATATTAAAATACCCCGTCTTTAGTGACCAACAAATGATGATGGCCAAAAATAGTGCTACAGTCTGTTTAAAGCGTATTTTAACAAGGTTTAGGGGGAAAAAAACTACAAAAAGGGAAGTTCTCTTTCCACTGCTGAAGGTGATCTCATCAGGATTGGAGGCCCATGTCTTCATAAATGAGGTTTGCCATCTTTAATTTCCTTGTCTGTCCTGTGTGTGTCCTGCAGGCCATCTGCGATGTGTCTCTGGCCCAGATCAGTGATGTGGACAAGGCAGTGGCTGCAGCTAAAGAGGCCTTTGAAGAGGGAGAGTGGGGCAAGATGAACCCAAGGGACAGAGGAAGACTCATCTACAGGTCAGATATATGACCCTGGAGTGTCAAAAAACTTCATCCATATTTTTTTTCTTAGCTTTATGGCCCATTTCTCTTTACGGTAAAGTGAGCATCTCCATAGAATGAACCGCTTTAATATCTTTGTTCTAAGGGAAGTAAATGCCTTCAGTAGGTTTGTTTGTCTTTGATAGTATTAGTGAAGAAAAGTTGTTTGTCTCAGTTGTGTTTCATAATATGGCTTCACTGTTAACCCACCTGCAGGCTGGCTGACCTGATGGAGGAGCACCAGGAGGAGCTGGCCACTATCGAAGCCATTGACTCTGGAGCTGTGTACACTCTGGCTCTCAAGACCCACGTGGGCATGTCCATCCAAACTTTCCGCTACTTTGCTGGCTGGTGTGACAAGATCCAAGTAAGACAGCTGGCTTAAAAGCCTGGACCTGTCACGTTGTCTGTTGACAGTCTGATACATCTGGTACAGATGTGTAAATACATGCAAACAACATGATGTTGTTCTTTTACAGGGCAGCACCATCCCCATCAACCAGGCCAGGCCCAATCGTAACCTGACGTTTACCAAGAAGGAACCAATGGGGTGAGAATAGATTTTTGAAAAGTGTCATTCCCTACACAGCACTGCAGTGGAACCTGCAAAATAATTACATTTAGGAAAATATTCTGTGGCCCTTTTGAAAGGTTTGCATCCTGTTGCATCTGATGTAAAACTAACAAAGCATTTCAGTCAAATGCTTTTTCACAGCACTGTACATTTACATTAAAGCTAACATGCCTTTGGTTCGAAAGCCGAACAAACTGCTGCTTTTTATGAACCACATTAGTAGTTTGTAAAGAACAAACTATATATGTGCTTGACAGAAAATCTTCAATCAGGTGGATTTCAATCAAAATGTTATAAAATGGGTGTGATAAGTATTTCAAATGCTCTCTATCCGTCCTCAGAGTTTGTGCCATTGTGATTCCTTGGAACTATCCTCTAATGATGCTGGCCTGGAAGACAGCAGCCTGCCTGGCAGCTGGAAACACAGTGGTCCTCAAGCCTGCACAGGTCAGACTCCCATGTCACACATGCTACCCACAAAAGCTAAAACCACAGGGTCATTCATGTTGTTGTTTGTTTTCAGGTCACCCCACTGACAGCACTGAAGTTTGCTGAGCTGGCAGCAAGAGCGGGACTGCCTAAAGGAGTGATTAACATTCTGCCTGGATCAGGTTGGATCATAAACATTCATGACATGAAGCTGAGGTCACCTAATGAAGCTCCGTGAGTTGCTATGCATCTTGTTCTCTATTCTAGGCGCCCTGGTGGGTCAGCGTCTCTCCGACCATCCCGACGTCCGGAAACTTGGCTTCACAGGTTCCACAGAGATTGGTAAACACATCATGAAGAGGTGAGAGGTAACGTAAACCTTACACAAGGTGTTTAACAAAGTCTTATAGTATCGCTCACAGTTGCGTGTCTGTTTTCTTGTATATTTGAAGCTGTGCAGTCAGCAATGTAAAGAAAGTCTCTCTGGAGCTCGGAGGAAAATCACCACTTATCATCTTCAGTGACTGCGAGATGGACAAGGCCGTGCGCATGGTGTGTTTATCTTATGGCAGGTTTTTGTGGGGTTTTTTTTTTACAAAACAGAGTAAAAGTTGTGCATCCACTATGTTGCTGTCTGTATGTTTCAGGGCATGAGCTCAGTGTTCTTTAACAAGGGAGAGAACTGCATCGCTGCTGGCAGACTGTTTGTGGAAGACTCCATTCATGACCTGTTTGTACAAAGAGTGGTAGGTGTAACACGCAGTAAACTTTACTTTCACTTTTTCCCCCCTTTTTTACAGTGAAAATGTCATGTTGTGTTTTCATTCCACCTTAAAAATCAGTCTCACACCTTCAGACGTAATAGGCTGATGGCCCGCTGACATTTTAGTCAAAGAGCAAGGCCAGTAACGCACTGTCGGTGGTAGTAATGAAACTGAAACACATGCTCTAAGTCTTAGAAATGAGCAGTTACACGCCTTTGTGTGGATCTGCGTGTGTCTCAGCATGTCCTTCTAGTAGGCAAATTGAGCCGCAGCGGTAAGGTTTCTCTCCCGTATGCTGTCTCATGTGAGTAATTAGTTCTTACTTCTTTAAAGACCACTTGGATCTCTCTTATTTTAGGTTGAGGAAGTCAAAAAGATGAAGATTGGTGATCCACTGGACCGCTCAACAGACCATGGACCTCAGAACCACAAGGCCCACCTGGACAAACTGGTGGAATATTGTCAGACTGGTGTCAAGGAGGGAGCCACCCTGGTCTGTGGTGGCAGACAGGTACAACGACCAGGTAAGGCAGCAGAAGTTTCTAAACAGAACTGGTTAGGATGGACTAACTCTGATATAACAGATGCCGTTGGATGTTTGTTTTCCCTCCAGGTTTCTTCTTTGAACCCACAGTGTTTACTGATGTGCAGGACCACACGTACATTGCTAAAGAGGAGTCTTTCGGCCCTGTTATGATCATCTCCAAGTTTAAGAGCGGGTTAGTTAAAATTGAATGATTGCTCAAATGCCAGCTTGCTTCATATACCCAACATAAGGCTGACCTTTTGTCTCTTCACTGTTGTGTTGGTCCGGTGTGCCTCCTCCATCTTCCTGAATTCAGTGAAGTGGATGACGTCCTGAGGAGGGCCAATGCTACAGAGTATGGCCTGGCATCAGGTGTTTTCACACGGGACATCAGCAAAGCACTGTATGTCAGTGAAAGGCTCAATGCCGGCACAGTTTTCGTCAACACCTACAACAAGACCGACGTCGCTGCGCCCTTCGGAGGCTTCAAGCAGTCCGGATTTGGTAAAGACCTGGGTAAGGCAAACGACTGCTTTTATTGTGTAGATGTATTCTTTCATGTCAAGAAACACAAATTTTAAAAAAAGAATAAATATATACTATCCAACCTATGTCAAAACATTTTCACATACAACACCAGCAGTGGGGACAAAGTCATGTTTGGAGGGTAAATTTGCTGGTTCTTATATAGCACTTTTTACCATGTAAGTGCTTTCTATCTAACATTCACACACATTCATACGCCAGTGGACAGATCAGAGAGCAACTTGGGGTTAATATCTTGCCCAAGGACATTTGGTGTGCAGACTGAAGCGGCCAGAGATCGAACCATGACCTAACTCCTGAACTACAGCCACCCGTATTTAAACCATTAAATAAACAAATACTAATTTACTTAAACAGTGAGTGTAGATTTTATTTGCCTGAAGCTGCTTTTATCTGAAGCAGTCTAGTACCGTATTTTTCAGACTATAAGGCGCACTTAAAATCCTTTCATTTTCTCAAAAATCCACAGTGCGCCTTATTTATGAATTCTGGTTGTGCTTACTGACCTCGGACCAATTTTATGTGGTACACGATGCTCAAAAATCTGTCAAAAAATGTTTTAGTACGACGTTGGTAAGCTATGAAGCTGCACCACTTGATGCATTGTCGGAGCATTACGGCTACTGTAGTCAGGAGCCTGGCAGAGTAATCTGGGTCCAAACTCCGTCCGCTTCAGGTCCCAAAGTCAAACGAACACTGCGGCATCACTGAGAGTTAAAAACTAGAATTTTTCACCTTTGATAAAATGATCAGTGTTGCTGCTTTACCAGGTGTAACAATTAAGTTTAACATCCAGACATCCATGAAAACAGAATTTATTAAATTCATCAGAGTTAGAAGTCAGCAGGAAGTTAGCTCGCTAGTTTCCACCTAAACATGATATAGCATGTTCTGACTGAGAGATTTCTGAAAATATTAAACGTACAGCTCTGCTATCACTTCCAACATAAATGAAGACAAAACTAAACAGCAGTGACTTTTGAAGGGTTACTGAAGTTGGTCTAGCTGGCCTATAATGATGTGCTACGTGATTGCTAGCAACACAGCTATGTTAGCATAACATAAACACAGTGAAGCTGGAGGATGAACACTAACTTACAAGGTCATTAAGATAAGATGGGGCCTGATTATTTAAGACCTTGTATGTGAGGAGCAGGATTTTGAATTCAATTCTGGTTTTAACAGGAAGCCAATGAAGGGAAGCCAAAACAGGAGAAATCTGCTCTCTCTTTCTAGTCCCTGTCAGTACTCTTGCTGCAGCATTTTGGATTAGTTGAAGGCTTTTCAGGGAGTTTTTTGGACATCCTGATAATAATGAATTGCAGTCGTCCAGCCTGGAAGTAATAAATGCATAAACTAGTTTTTCAGCGTCACTCTGAGACAGGATATTTCTAACTTTAGAGACGTTGCACAAATGGAAGAAAGCAGTCCAACATATTTGTTTAATATTTGCGTTGAAGGACATGTCCTGGTCAAAAATGACTCCAAGGTTCCTCACAGTGTTACTGGAGGCCAAGGTAATGCCATCCAGAGTAAGAATCTTTTTAGATACCATATTTCTAAGATTTTTAGGGCCGAGTACAATAACTTCAGTTTTATCTGACTGTTTTGTTTTGCTTAATGCGCCTTATGTATGAAAACAGACCCATTCATCGACAGTGCGCCTTATAATCCGAAAAATACGGTAATAGAAAGAGGCTGTTATTTCTGATTCCATTCAAACTGCCATTTTTTCATCTTCTCCCATTTGTTCCATAAAAGTTACAACATTATGCTGTGTTGCCATCATAGACCATATATAAAAGCTGGACATTGTGACGTCATCCATTGGGTTTGAGCTTCACATACTAAAGACACCATATTAGCACAGTAGGGTGGAGTGCAATGTTATCAGCTGATACCACCATGCTTAGTTAGCCAGCCGCATCCACAAACTCTGTGTCTGTAACACACAGACACAAATCAGTACTCAGTAAGACAGTAGTTAGTACTACTAAAGCATTAGTAGTACTAACTAATCATTCACATCCATAGTCTTCACTGGTACCTGCTTTGAGCCAGTGCACTCAACCCTGTGGTGACCAATAGGTGACTGGTGCTCATGCTTACTATCAGTATCTTTGTCTCTCCACCAGGACAAGAAGCTCTCAACGAATACCTGAAGACAAAGGCAGTGACCATTGAGTATTAGGTGATATCACAGGAGAAAGAAGACCGTAAGAGGGCAGACTCAGGTGGACATGTGTGGACATTGCTAGAGAAACACACTGCGATACCAGGATGTTGGCATTAAAAGTGTACGTGCCTTAATATGCTAACTGATAAGTATGTCTAACATGTTGAATAATCAGTAACAGAGCCTTGAGCCACGCTGTAACGAGGATTGTTCTGATCTACACAAATGGTGAATGCTAGCTGGTAGCTCAGTGAGTGGACTGTGATTTAACTAAAAGGGTTTTTATTTTAATACATCTTTAATCTCTAATATGGCTTACATTAGGTCAGACAAGTCTTGCAATGTAACATTTCCAATAACAATTATTGGTTACGAATTAAAACTGCTGCACAACCAACATCTGCAGATTGGTGTAATTCTTCTGTGTTCAGTCTTTTGTTATATTTTAAAAAAAAAGAAAAAAAAAATGTAACGTCTGGATTTGGAGGAACTTTAGGCACATTACATTTATTTTGATTAATGCACTGTACATGATTGTCTACAGAAAACATGTCATTTTATTTAGCAACATCTTACATGCATTTTAATGCCTGAAAAGCACATATACACTTTCTTTCAACAAAATACATCATTAGATGTTTATTTAAAGGATCTCATTCATTCAAACAGCATCCCTGCATCATCTTAAACCATTTAATTACATTTAAATATGGAGTTTTGATGGCGTTATGGAAAGAGGCGGTTGGGATTAGGGCTATCGTTTGTTAGAAAAAGATAATTTTGGTAGTTTTTCCTCCTTATACCACCATGGTGGATTTTAAATCAATCAATATAGGATTTTGATTTAATAACAGACATTTAACAATGATGGATTACCTGTGTTTTTCATAGTCCCCCATTTTTAGAGGCAAAACTAACTTAGGTCAGGTTAGTCCACTTACCCCGATACTCTGTCACAAATGAGGAAAACATATCATAAGGTGTTGAATTTGGATTTCATAGATTTTCAGTATAATTTTAGTTCAAAGATGTGGTTTAAGAAACTTCACATCTAACAAACTTAAGAACGCTCTTGATGAGGTAGGTGTGTCACTGTCGAGGTGATCAATGAAAACAGAGCGTTTACCACAAAGTGCTAAAAGAACCAGCTCTCTATTGTGTGATGATGGGACTGCTGACAGGATGCACTTTGAAGTGTACAGGGCTACACTCTGTGCTCAGATTCAGCCAAATGCTGCAAAACTGATTGTGTCACAGTGCAAATTGGCTTCCTGTTAAATATTGCATAGATTTTAAAATTCTTTTGTTCACTTTTAAAATTCTGAATAATTTAGCGCCCAGCTGTCTCTCTGAACTACTCCACTTATACAATCCCAACAGAGCACTTAGATCATCCAATCACAGGCTCCTAGCACAACCTAGGTCTCGAATGAAGTTGAGAGGAGACCGGACCTTTGCGACCGTGGCACTTTGGCCTTTGATTCTAACTAGTTGGCTGTTCTGGCTTATTGTGTTGTTACCTATTGTTTGTTGTCCTGTTTTATTGTTTGTTTTAATTGTCTTATGTTTTTACTGACTGTGAAGCACTATGGTCAACACTGTTGTTTCAATATGTGCTATATAAATACATTTTGATTTGATAATGACCCAAAGTGTATCACTAAAGCCACGCTAGAATTTCTTATTAGTAATGTCTGACTACTTGTCAATTCTCTAATTACTTCTGGGCCTCAAAAAATTGGGGACTATGAATAAGAAAGAAAATAAAAGGCTGTAATTCCTAAACAGTTAATGCAATACTTTTGTTAAACCCGTTGTTTTAAAGCTAAACGTCTGCACTTCAATCACATATTCTGACTTAAACAGCTGTGTATGTCAGCAAAACTACAAAAACGGTGTATGCCCCCCAAAAAATATGGACCCAACTCTGACCACTAACTGTGGTGAAAGGGGAGCATGCAATTAAGTATGATAATGTTTTTATTACATTAAACGTTATATGTGGGAAAACCTGTAGAATATGGAAATCTATGCAACAGCAAATCAAGGTGCATTTGTGTCCTTATTTTATAGCAGTATAAGTCAAATGTAACTGCAAGTTTAACTGATTAGAGTACTTTGAGAGGGATCTTCAAACTGACAGAAGTAACTCACAACAGATGACAGCTTTGCTCAGGTTCTTATACAGCCTCAGGTTTAAGAAGATTCTTAGATCTTTACTTCATGTTATTAAAGCTGATATCATTTTTCAAACAAATGCTGTTTACAATGGAAACATTTTAGCGATTGCCCATGTTCCATTCAGTCAATCATTGGACACACTTATACCTCACATACTGAAAGAAAAAGCATTGAGGTAGGAGCTACCACAGAGTTCAAAGAACTGCACTCATCCTCAGCTACACGAAAACATTTGAATTCTTCCAACAGCAACATTGAAGACTTTCCTACAGTCCATAAGAACCTACAGGCGAGAAGCAGGGTTCACACAGACGGTAAACGATCGCTTCCGTGACTTTGGGGGCTTCTCCTTAGCGCATTCCCGGAATAGGGCTCTGGAAGACCCAACCAAAGCCCTACTCCGGGAAGCATGTTTAGCAAAATCTGAGTTTAGAAATAAAGTGAGTTGGTTAAATTTGATGTCAATAACTCTGGGCTTCTCAATCCAGAAGAGCTGACCAGTTAGTTCAATACAACTGTGAGTATGTTCAGGATGGATTGAGCACATTTATGAGTACAGAAAGAAAACCATCATCAGAGGAGCTCTGACACCAAGATTCTCCAAGAAAGCACAGCCTCACTTTGAATCCAGTGGACTGAGGAATATCACTGTGTCACGATCACGATGGCTATGTTAAGAAGCAGGAGGGGAGAAGAAAATAAAATATATCTCACAAAATTGAGTACACCCCTCACATTTCTGTAAATATTTCATGGGACAACACTGAAGACATGACACTGATACAATGTAAAGTAGTCAGTGTACAGCTTGCACAACGGTGTAAATTTGCTGTCACCTCAAAATAACTCAACATACATCCATTAACGTCTAAACCACTGGCAACAAAAGTGAGCACCAGCATTGCTGCAGAAGGTTTCAAAGACCAGCCTGTCAGTGCTCAGACCATACGCCACACACTGCATCACATGACTGTCGTCCCAGAAGGAAGCCTCGATTAAAGATAATGCACAAGAAAGCCCACAAACAGTTTGCTGAAGAAAAGCAGACTAAGGACATAGATTACCTGCGGTCTGATGAGACCAGTGCCAGGGGCAGGGATAGCTCAGTAGGCAGAGTGGTTGCCCCATGACCGGAAGGTCAGGGGTTTGACTCCACTGAACAGCTACCCTGAGGTACCCCTGAGCAAGGTACCGTCCCTACACACTGCTCCCCGGGCGCTGCATTGGTGGCTGCTCACTGCTTCACTGGGTGAATGGGTTAAATGCAGAGCAGTAGTTTCCCTACGGGGACTAATGCATGCATACACACACACAGTGGTTGCAACACCAAATATTGACACTTTGGGCACAATTTGGACATTTTCACTTAGGGTGGTGTACTCACTTTTGTTGCCAGCAGTTTAGACGTTAATGGATGTATGTTGAGTTATTTTGAGGTGACAGCAAATTTACACTGTTGTACAAGCTGTACACTGACTACTCTACATTGTATCAAAGTGTCATAACTTCAGTGTTGTCCCATGAAAAGATATATATCTACATCTATGGATAGATATATCCATGTGTATAAAAACAGAAAAACCCTTGGATTTATAGTGAGGAAATAACCCTCGTGACTGACTCAGAACTGAAGTCGACTCTGGAACAGAAACTCAGGGTTAAATAACTCAGAGCTGTTTCTGGAACAGGGCCCTGTTGATACCCTTAAAAACATTACAGGCTGTTCACACACATGAACACACTAAAATGATGTTATTAATTAATTATTTTAGAGAGGTTCTACACATTAATGCAGCTATATTAAAAAACATCCAGGACCCCCACACACACCCACTCATGACATGTAATATTATGTTGCTCTTGTGAGACACTTTGTAGGCCTGCTTAATGTCAAAAAATATATTTCAATTGGGAATCAAATAAATGACAAAGACACTTTCATCTGGTAGAAGACTGGGCAGCTTCTGGTGGCCCACAATCTCAACTGAGATGTCTGACCATGCAGACAGGTATGAATGCATCCAGGCAGCAGCAGACTCGCTTATTTTTAATATTTATGAAATGTTTTTGTTTGTTTTTTTATTACTGTTGGAAGTCGTAGTGGTAAAGGAGGTTAAAATGGGATTAACTGCCTAGCCCTTGCAAACTACAACAAGCATTTTGAAAATGCACTTTGCTCTATTAATAAACACACTTTCACTTCTCTTTTTTCACACTTAATCAAAAGGAAAAAAAATTATAATAGCAAACAAGTTAAACTCAGAAGCTTATCACGGTGGACTGAGTCTTTCACGTCTTTGTGTGGATCTGCGTGTGTCTCAGCATGTCCTTCTTGTATGCAAATGGTCTTGAGCAGATGCCACAGCGGTAAGGTTTCTCTCCCGTATGCTTTCTCATGTGAGTAATTAGATTACTTCTCTGTCTGAATCCTTTCTCACACACTCCACATGTGTACGGCCTCTCCACTGTGTGGATCCTCATGTGCACTCTCAAACACTCGCCTCGTGCGAATCTCCTGCCGCACTCCTTGCAGCAGTGAGGCTTCTGACCCGTGTGGATCAGCATGTGCCTTTTTAAATGGGTCTTTGTGGTGAATGTTTTGCCACAGACGTGACACAGATTGTCCTCCTTGTGTGTTTCTATGTGCTGCAGTGCACAGTCACCGTGTGTTTTCAGGTGAATCATCAATGAATTCCTGTGGCAGAAAGATTCTCCACACAGCTTACAACAGAAAGGACTTGTCCTTTTCTTAGTGCTTAAGCTGGAACTCTTCTGCTTCTGCTTTTGCTTTGTTTTTGGCTGCACTGTCTTTGAATTGGATGCTCTGCTCTCCATCCTTTCATTATCACAGGCATCATTTTCAGCCCCACTATCTGAGGAGATGGGCTGGCAGAAATCCGATCCTCCACATCCATCTGCTTCCTGCTTAATTTTCCTAGACTCTGTTGAGGCATGGTGGAGAAGCACTACTCCCTGTGTGCTTGCCACACTTTGGCTCTGAAAGCATGAGGAGGGGGACCCTGCGCTCTGTTCAGATTTGAAACAAGCCACAGCTTCACAGTGTAACAGATCCTGCAGCTGGCCTTTGTCTCCTCTCGGCCAGTGTTCCTGATTTACCAGAAAGTCTGCTCTCAGTGTGTCCTGCTTCACCAACAGCTGACTGGCCTGAGCATATGTCGTCTGCGTGGAGACCTCTGCTTCGGATACACTCGCCTGTTGGGAGCCTGCAGACATGACAGGGAAAGATATGACACTGACAAACATTTACAAAAGGCTTACTGTTTAAAGTGCTAGACATGGAAGCTTGTGGTAAATGTTTTAATTCATGGCTAAATATATCATTTTACTTACAAAACTTGCAATGTTGACAAGTGCTTAGGATGCACAGCATATGTCCATGTCATAGTCCAACGTGTCCCATACACTTGCGAACATGTCTGGAGTGACTGCTGTTGTTCTGCTACCTACCAGCAACCCATGAAGCTGGTAGGTAGCAGAATAGGGCTGCCACGATTAGCCGACTAGTCACGATTACGTCGACTATTAAAATCGTCGACGACTGATTTAATAGTCGACCCGTCGTTTGAAGCTTTGTAAGATCCCAAAAGCCGCAGGAATAAGTAGTAGGATTTAAGAGTGTAATAACGGACTGAAACAGAAGATGGCAGCACTGCATGTACAAGGATGCCAGCTGCCGTTAAACCCCGAAGAAGAAGAAGAAGCTGTGTCTCAGAATTCATAGCGCAGCCCAGCTCAGTTGTCAACAATGGCGACAGCTAGTTAGTTTTAATGTTACTCTTATTATTCTTTCTGGGTCACAAAATAAACGTTTAACATATTTTCAGGCGGGAATGTAGCTGTGTAAACCTCAAATATCTGCTCAGTTTATCAAGACACCACATATTTTCAAAAGCGCTCCGACGTTTTCGGAGACGTCTGGAACCACTAGCTCGATAGCTAGCCGGGGGCTAGGCTCACTAGAGCCGTGAGAACACCGGACTCCCGGCAAATCGTTTTCAAACCCACCTCCGTCTTTCGCTACTCAGGTTAAACATGATATATAAGTCACTTAGATAACTTAAAAATGTTATTGTTTGGCTTTTTTTTTTAGTATTTTATTTGTTCCTGAGTAAATCGGTTTTACTGAGATTAAAGTTATAGTTTTTACACAGCTGAATAAACGTCAAGCAGACAGCTGATTATCAGAAGTGTGAGATGCTCGAGAATTTACTCCGGTGTCCTGTTATATTTTAGATAGCAAGGAGTTTATTAAACTTCACCGAAACAACCTGCAGATTTCATTAAAATTTAATAAACTATCATCTTGTCTTTATTTTTAGTTTGCACATACCTTAAACACTTCAAGCTGTAAGCTAATGATAGTTATATAAGAGCAGATGCTGCTGGTGCAATAAGCTGTAAGTTTTATGTCCAATGGATGATGATCTGATTAGTTGACTAATCGCAAAAATAATCGGTGACTAGTCGACTATCAAAATAATCGTTTGTGGCAGCCCTATAGCAGAACAATCACGTGTTAGAAAGAATCCACTCTTTACAACAGTGCGTGTTTTAACTGTAAACGGCTGCAGACTTAAAGCTTTTCTAGCTCTTCAGACTACCAAGAATCTCCGCACACATCTGTAATATGTCTTTTTGTTCATCTGAAGTCACATTTATCCAATTTTAAGACCTGCTAAGTATTATTTTATTATTTCCCTGGTACATAAACGTTTTTCCAAACATATCTTATAACAAGTCCCGCTGCCATCTTTACAAGCCTTCTTTCTCTATTGCTGCTGTCCTTCAATCACAAATCAGACCCTTTAACTCATCTCCACCGACTCCACCCTGCCTGCACTCTCTTCTTCACCTCCCTTGTGAACTCTGTTGTTTTGTATAGTTGACCCACATACTTAAACTTATCCACCCATCTCATTCTCTTTTACACACAGTGTTGCTTCTGTTGACTCTTACTCCTTTCCTCTCCAAAGCACACCTCCACCTGTGAACATCGACGTCCAGAGAGACTCCTCGCTGAGCTCATATGTCAAACTGTCCATCACCACTGAAAACAAGCAGGCCAATCTATGATGTAATGTCCCCTCAAAAAAGAAATCTAACCAAACCTTATAGGAACTAAGTTATTTATTTTAACTTATGTAAACCCCCTAATACAGAGTCATATATGCTTAAATAAATATATAGATAATTTCCTAAATTAAAATATGTTTACATTACAGCCTATATGAAATTTGATATGCAAATTAGGTTTAATTAATAGAGAACACCATGAACGCCTAAATATGTATTTGGGTCACTCTCTACTCTTCTGAACCTAAAACGGTCCATTTAACCGCTGCATGGGAAAAACGCTGTTTCTTAGATGGTTTGTCCGCCTTAAGAAAATCCGGGGGTCAGCTCTGTGACTGCGGTCTGTGCTGACTGTAGTCCCAGGCTACACGCACATTAAAACGGGTCTGATGGCTGACAGCAGCCTGCTTATCTGCATGGTGATAATAGACCAACCTGCCGGGAACACCTCCTCCTCCTCCGCTTTCAGAGCCTCGGCTAGCGTTAGCAGCTCGTTGGGCTTCACATCTTCTGACTGGGACACAAAAGCTTTGTCAGTGTGAAACTCTAATATGGTTCTCTCCACGGCGCCGAAGATTTCCTCCGCTGCTGCTGTCAGACGCTCATTCACGAAGAGTCTGAGCTGCTGTAACTTGGACATTTTGGAGGACAAGAAGACGCGCTGGTCCCTGCGAAGGAGCGAAGTCTTCTTCTCCCCTCGTAGACGGCGGCAGCCGCAGTAGCCGCTGTGGGGAGCTGCTGCCCTCTTCTGCTTAGTTGTTAAAAGCTTTATTTTGGTCCCGGTGTTGTGCCAAAAACTGATTTCCAATGTTTCTGTGTATTTTTTATGTGTAATATCTTTATGTATCTTCGTAAATAGACTTCGGTGAACAGAGTTTACAAAGGGGTTATATATAGAATTTTTCTGTTTTTCAAGTATCTTTACAACTCTGTGTTATTGTACTTACATTATAACCAATCCGGTCTTTTATCCAAACTTAAAATATTTTTACTGAATTATTGAAATATTTGCTGCCATTTCTGCTGTCCTCTTGGCCAGCTTACTCTTACAAAACACATTTTTAATGTTAATGAGATTTTTTTAACTGCATAAATGAAGGTTATATAAAAGTCGCTGCCAAAAACTGATTGCGGCTTTTACTTTGTTACACGAATGTTGTTTGTGGCTCAAGAAGACTCTATGTCATCCATAAGGGATGCATTTGACATATGTTTCACATATTATAGCCCAACAAGTTACTTATAGCAGTTTAAATACGAGCAATCAGTTTTTGGCAGACAATCACTTTTTGGCACAACACCCAGCAATACTTGCAAAACAATGAGTAAATATACAGTAAATACTAAACAATTCCACAAGGAAAATAGTCGATACCAACTAAGTATCTGAGCTAAATATATATTTTTTTAGTATTTACTTTAGTATTTAAGTACATGTAACATGGTGGACAAATGTCACCTCCATATTTGTTGTGGGAAGTTTATGGGCTCAAAATGTGGTCATATATATTTTGTACTTGTAAATCAGGATTTGTATGTGTAAAAAAGATTTGTGTGTGACGAATTTTGAGCCCATTTTTCTTCCTTTCATCTGATTGGTCAATGTCATGTCAATCACAAATGTAACAATCCAATCAGAGAACAGATGGGTTTGGCTTAAGTTATGGGTTTACAAGTACAAAATATTTATGACCACATTTTGAGCCCATAGAAGTTGCACTGGTGGTTTTGTGTGCCACATTTGCTGTGATGGGGTTGGATTAATTGAAGGCAGGTGTATTTGATTTCACTGATACTCTAGTCTACTTATAGTCCACACTACAAACACTGCTGTGATGTTTTGTCTCTCTGTGCAGGTGTGTCATCAAGATGACTTGATTTAAATGTGTTTATGATGGATAGTTTGCTGCTCTGTGAATTGTATAATGAAGATGTGGTGACATCTAGTCTCTCTGTACAGGCCTGGGCCGACCATATGCTGCAGTCTAAAGGCAGAGTTGGGTTGCTGAGGCTGGAGTGATTACTGGCCTTCTACTTACAGGGTGGTGAGATTTGGGGGACAACTGCTGATAAAGTCCAACTGACTTGAGGCATCGCTGTCTCTGACCTTATATTATGTTTTGTTTTTTGTTTTTTAATCTCTTTTGCAAGTGGGAAACTGAACTGTGTTATCCTTCCAATTTTTGACCATTGTACTAATAAATTATCTTTTAGAATTTTATTGGTTGTCATCTTTTTCCCATGGCCGAGACGGTTGGTCAGACCTAGAACCTCTGTGTGCGTTACATACATTTAATTTATTCTCTTATTCTCTAATATAAACTCAGTAACCGGATAGCAGGTATCTGGTATGAACTGAGTATATTTTACATTTAGTTTAGCACATTTTATTTTAGTTTTAGTCTTCAAGGAAGTCACAGAAGAAACAGTCAAATGCTCTGATCCAGGTTCCTGCACATCCCCCCAATACATTATGTGTATTATTTATTGTTTAGCTCTCTGGTGTGTGCATTGGGTCCTCTCTCTTGTGAATCATTGAACTGATTGTCCTCAGTATAAACCAAAGGTGTCAAATTCATTCCAGGTAATGTTGAGCACATTTCACGTTGAGTGGGTCGGACTGGTAAAGCTGTCGATCAGCTCGCTACATTCAGTTTATTTTAAATACACGGAGGCATTTAAGCTGCCGGTACATGTATGAACCACTCAGCACATTAACCGCGCGTGCGTCTGTGAGCCCCACTGCCCCCTGCTGGGCGGCAGGTGAATCGCACACAGGGATCCATACCTAAACACAGTTGTGTTTGGTTCATTTCAGCCCACTACTCATTATGATCACAGCACCGTGTTTCGCGTGAACAGCTCACTCGCCCATTTCATTGGTGCCCGCTGGAAGCTGGGATGGGCACCATTCTGCAGGAGCAAGTGGCACAGCGGTGTGCCGAGAGGCTTTCCAGCAGGGAGAGGAAATGGAAGAAGGATCTGTGGAGCATCGGGCCTAATGTGGGCAGGTACCGCCAGATATGCTTATTATTGGGGTTACACGGTGGTAACGGATGAAGACATGGCTGCTGTTTGTTGCCGTGTCCTCGGTGGCGGCGCAGACGCTGGATGTCGGTGGTGTGTGACTGCACTTTGATGTGTAAATGCTCACTGTGTACGTGCGAGAACAAAGAAGACCGCCATGTCTGCCCTGTGCTGCTGTTTCTACATTTCATGTGTTTCATCGGTCACATTTAACTCGGAAGATTTGTTTATTTCTCTCAAGTAACATAATGGGAAGGCGGCAGTCTCAGAGGAAGCCCACAGCGCCGCAGCACGCGCTCCCAAGTCAGGAAAACAACAGCGAGAAAGTGAGTGTGGATCGGATCACTGTATCACACACAAGATCAGTCAAATGAGCTGGTGTTCCGGTTCTGTTTTATATGATGGTACATTAAATAGTGACTGCTGTCATACAAGATACAGAGCTGCTGTTAAAGTCACACCTGCACGTTTGCAGTGAGTGTTGTTTACATGTCGCTATTTTTCCCTTAATTCCACATAATGACACATTTCTGTGGCACAATAGCTACTATTTATATCAGGCAAAATGTCAACAAGTCTCAATTTATTACCATGGTAATAACATTACCATGGTAATAACATTACCATGACCATGTTTAAGTGATAAGTTGAACATAATGTGTCTGTAATTGCAGAGGCTGCAACAAAGAAGAAAGCACAAGTCTAACAACTCCTCAGCTAAACGCAATACTTCTCAACACAGGTGAGGTCGCAGTTTGTGCAAAGTTTGTGTTGTTCGCTGCTGTCTCAGCGCTCAGATAATAGCTTTGCTTTGCCTCGCAGT
This sequence comes from Neolamprologus multifasciatus, assembly GCF_963576455.1. Classification (NCBI taxonomy): domain Eukaryota; kingdom Metazoa; phylum Chordata; class Actinopteri; order Cichliformes; family Cichlidae; genus Neolamprologus; species Neolamprologus multifasciatus. The sequence continues at coordinate 35,515,499 of NC_140443.1, read as the reverse complement.
GCTCACAGATCCTCAGAGTCAAAGCCTCTTCCAGTGCCCCCCACAGAGGGCAGGATGGAGCCAAAGGTGCTGCCGGTCACTAAGCGCTCCAGCCACAGACAGCACAAGCATGCGGGGAGCAGAGAGGGCAAACACACAGCAGCCATCTCCCACCACTGCATGTGTGGTTGCAGCACTGAGCAGCTGGAAAGACGCTCGCCAGAACTGGAGGTCGGACGCCTGAGTCGCCATGGAGAAGATGACAGCGACACCGACTTGTCTGAGTCAGAGAGACTTCCCGTGTCAGCCTGCGGCCGTGTTCCTCCTCGGCTCGAGCTCAGGCCAGAGGTCATCGAGGCCGAGGACTGCTCCTCTCACAGCCACAGATCCAATTTGCAGATCCATGGAGGTTTTGACTTCCCAGACTTCCTCCCTCCACCTTTTAATTCGTGGAGCCTGAGTCAGCTGGCTGTTTTCTACAACGTGGAAGGCCGAGGTACCCCCCGGCCCAGGCCTGTGGGCCCTTTGGAAAGGTATCTGGAGAAGCTGCTGCAGCTGGAGTGGCGTCAGATCCAGACCGTCCAGGAGGAGAGCGGGAAGTCGGCAGTATCAGAAGTGATATCCAGCTGTCACAGGTCCCCTGCTGCCGCCACATCACGTCTCAGCTCTCCCAAGTGCATCCTCCAGTGTCAGCGTGCCTTCCCCCTCACTTTCCTCTCCTCCCTGGCTAGTCACTCCACCCTCCTCTCCGGCTGCGCCTGCGCTCTCTGCCGCATCCGCTGCTCCCGCTGTAGTGCGCCATGCTGTTGCTCGACTTACAGCCACAACCGCCAGTCCAGGCCGAGTGCTCCGCTAGAGCCCAAAATACTCCCGAAAAGGAGCTACAGCGAGAGCCGGGTGCACTCCTCAGACAGGCGCTCACAAGCCCAAAGGTTCAGCAGCCCCGTGCGGACCAACAGCCACCTGAGGAGAATGCAGGCATCAGGAAACATCCGCAACCCCATCCAAGGTGCCGCCACCAGCCTTCAACACACTGCCAGCGACTGTAATGAGGTTGCCCGGAAAGGGGATGTGTGGGACTACAGGATGGGCGGGTTTCGGAGGAGGAGCGGCTCAGAGCAGAGGAGAGGTGGAGGAGACAGGAAACAGAACGGATGGGAGAAAAAACGGAGCGACTCCGAGTGTAGAAAAGGCGGAGCTGAGAGGAGGAGAGCGGCTAACCTCAAAGAACAGGAAATAAAACCTGACGCTGTCGCTGCAATAATAGACAATTTACCAGGATCCAAATATTCTCCTATACAGAGGCCAAACAGGCCCAAACAGGTGGAGTTTGTCACATAACAGCAGGCGTAGTGATGAATGTGTAATCTGAATGTTACATACTGTCATCACCTTAAAGTTTTATTATGAATGTACAGTCAGCAATACTCTTCATTTGTTAATGTGATGTTATTTCTCTGTGCTGTGGGGGATGTTTACACAGATGTGGGAGAGAGCTGCTGGACATCCAAGTTTGAGAAGTTTGTGCTTTATTTAAAAGAACCCAGAGAGCATCGTGTACTGTATGTGATCATATGATATGATTTACAGCAATTCAGGTTTATTAGTCTTTTGAATGAAGCAGCAAACATCACCAAAAGTTATTAAAGAATACCAAACAGTCTTGTGAAGATGGTGTATGATGCTGAGCGGGGAGAAAAGGTGAATACTGGACTCGCAGGCTTACTTGTAGGTGGTGAGCGTGGGGTGCAAGAGGTGTGTGATCGAGTGATGTTTCCAGGAAACTGAGGGTGAGGGCGGAGAAAAGTTTAGTTTCCGAGAGGAAGGTAGCGATGTAGTGAGAATTGAGCCGCAGGTCACTTAAGCAGTGTTGTGGTGGAGAAACTGAAAACAGTTAAATCAAAGTAAGTACAGAACAGACATAAAGTTACAAAGCAGCGAGGCTGGGTTACCTCCATGAGGTAGCTGATAAAATCGCGGAGAGTGCATGATTGCGCTGGCCTTAAGTATTGCCTCGCTGACTGGATGGCAGGTGAGCAGAACAGGTGAGGACCCAAGGCTCCGCCCACAAAACACCAGCCACTCAGTCAGATCATGACAGGGATTTCTTCTAATCTGGATCAGACTAAAGGATAAACTGATCAGATTGATCTATGAAAGGAAGTGACACAAATGTCTGTTCAGATCATTAAACATCCAATGCAAAAACACAAGTCTGGCCATAACGTGGGAACAGAAGCGGATATTTTGAAGACGAGTCACTTTTGGTGCAACATGGAATCGGTAATGCCTATAGACTGTACAGAAAAGATGGAGCTAGCTTCCTCTGGATGTGGAAAGGCTTACAGTTGTATGGATGTTAAACGTTATTACCTTGCACAAAAGGTAACGTGCACAAATCATTTTTGTTCTTAGCATCAATTTGAATCAATCTAAATCAACATGCTTGGCTTGCTGCTGCAGTCTGCATACTGCGACATTTCCCCATATGAGGAAACATGTACCTCAAGGTGAAGTGGAGACAACAGTAAGAGCCTGCAACAATAAAAAGGAAGAGAGCAGAGGAAAGTCTGACTGATGAAAGAGATATTTGTGCCTGATGAGGAAGGCACATTTCCAAAGTGTTTCCTAAGATGTGATGATGATTAAAAATAAGGTGAGCTGAAATACTTAAAAAACTTTTTCCACGGAGACAGTCGCTGTGGATTAAGGAAAAAAAGGAAGAAAGGTCAGTCTCTTGCTAGTTTCGTTGGCTGTGAGGTTGAAAAAGTTATCTCAGGTCTCTCAAACTTTGTTTCATGAGTGGTTACTTAGAACTGAACTGGATAGGACTCGCGGCAAACTCTTCACAACTGTCAAGTGAGTAAGAGTTAAGAATGACACTGGCTGACATATGACCTGGCAATAAATATGGAAGAGCCTGGAATGACTGGAAGCAACCAGCTGTCAGCCTCAAAGTGATGCGAGATGAGCGAACCAATTCCAGTGTGCACACGGCTTGAATCATGACAAATTATGTCTGTCTGTCATGCACAGTCTGAGGTGATCACATATTAAATCTTCTCAAAGTTATTAAAACAGACACGAGCTCTTTGTCCCTCTGTTTGAAATGAAGTGAATCCTCTCTAGTCTGCGTTTATGGACAGGGAGATTTTTGTGTTTCGTACAGTTTAAGTTATTCTGCAGCAGAGTAACAATGGTAATAGGGTATATAGTTCTGCTGTATCCTGTGAGGCAACTTATCTACTTACTGAGAGAGAAAAATACAAATGCGAAGCCCAGAGTCTACAGGGGTGGCTCCAAAACTGACCAACAGACAGAGAAATGTACTCAAAAGTGTCTCTAAATTTAGTGTTTAAATATTGCTGTTTATCGGTCTCCCTGCAGCTTTAGAGAGTACACGCGTGAGATGATTTTACCAAGCAGGTAAAGAAGTACAAAGAGGCGAAATCATCATCAAATCAAATCATTTCTCGCATTGCACAAGTACAGTTACTGAAATCAACTCTTCCACATAACATTGCTACACATGAGATGTGCTGCAGAAGGAGCCACGTCTTTCAACTGAAATGTAGAAATGAGCGTTCTCGTGAAACGGCTGGAAATGACAGAAACATTTGCGGCCAGTTTCCGAGCGGACCTTGTAGTGTTCAGCTGTTGTTTCACATCGGACATATTTTGGGAGCGGCACTGCAACCATGGACGAGGTGTCCCAGCGTGTTTTGGAGTATTTGACAGAAGTCGAAGAGGCAGCTGAAGATGTTCTCACCACTAAACAGCAGGTAAGTAAATACTGAGCTGAGGACGTTCACACGCGAGGATTGTTATGTACGTTACAGAGGTATGCTAACGTAGCTAGTGACGTTAGCTGCTAAGCTAGCTAGCTAAGTTGTCAGCTCATGGATGAGAGAAAACCACATTTTTTGTAATATATATATATATATATATATATATATATGTTGCTAACTAATGCCGTCTGTTCTTCTAGATTGTGGAGCTGGACACAAAGAGAAACAGGAACAGGGAGGCACTCAATGCCCTGAAACATGATGTGGCAGATTCAGGTGAGCAGCCTCTCCCAGCAGCTGTGCCACTAAAAGAGTCAAACAACAGAAGCTGTTAAAAACACAAAACCTCACAGTGATAGGACAGCCAGGTGTAAAGTTTATTCTATGTTTGTTTATGCAATGAATGACATAAAACACTGCTCACATTTGCAGAGAAAGTCAAGGTTTGCTTGGGAAGCATGTTTATCAAATTCCCCAAATCCAAGACAAGAGAGATGATTCAGAAAGGTAAAACATTTCTAAGTCATTGACTCTTACATGTGCAGTTTTATTAAGAACACATCACCCTAAACTCTTTGATCTTTGTTGTGGTGTGTAGACCAGGAGCAGCTGGACAAAGAGATAAATGATCTTCGCAAAGGGCTGAAAGCAAAAGTGAATCGTCTCAATGAGATGCAAGGTAAGTAAGCTATGCTCTTACTATAATACATAATACTTGTTAACAGTTAAACTGTTTAGTTGCAAAATGTTCATCCAGTTATTTCTTTTTAGTACCACTTAGATTTCCAGCCTTTTGTTGCCCCATCTCATTTTTTTGAGATGTGTTGCTGCCATCAATTTCAAAATGAGCTAATATCTTTCATGAAACAGTAAAATGTCTCAGTCTAAACATTTGAGTCTGACACTCTGACCAGCTGTTTCTAATTTTAATAATATTCCACACATAAAGGAAAGCAATATTAGTTTGTTTAATTTGCACCTTGAAGGACATCCTGGTAACCCCTCCCCCAATAAACCCCCAAAATTCACGAGTATTATTAGTTAAATGTGAAGAATATATGAAGAAAATCACTTTCATTCTGGTTGTATAGAAAAATAGAGGCCTCTGAAGCTCTTACTAGTCAGTACCCAGGAGGAAACAATCCAGAAAGTCTATTTGAAAGATAGATTTGATCATAAACTGCGATTGGGAAAGAACCAAACATTGCACACAATAAAGTTCAATCGATCAATTAGATTTTATGAGGGTCCTGGGATCACAGCCTCATAAAATGCCAAACGGTTTTGGAAGGTGTGCAGGATGTTTGGGATCCTTCACAACCCCTAACAACCAAACCAGATCTGAACACAGAGACTCTGTGCTGCATTTAATCCTTACATACTGGTCATATTTTCATACCTAGTCTGGTCTGGTCCAGAATATCTTCATAATGAGCGTCTACACCAAATTTTGAACTACAGATTGTTTTTGGAAGTATAAATAGCTACTAATGTATTTTAGGATTTATGGCTCAGATTTGTTAAAGTCATAGGTTTGAAGCAGCCATAAGTCAGTGTAATAGATAGAAGGATGTGTGGAAAGTCTGAATATATAATAACATTTTAAGTGTTTTATGTGGAGTCTGCTGTCTGTAAAAACAATTCCATGACATCTGGAATATTCCTGCAGCCTCCATAGCAAAAATGTCTTGTGTGGTCTCCAGTGACTTATTTGTACAGGAAGTGCAGTGTTATCTGATGGAGGTTTCATTGCTTTACATCATTAAACTCGCATAATTTCTCCCAGTGGTTCTGTTGTTGGAAGCAGGAGAGGAAACTGAGTCCAATCTGCCTTCAGTCAGATACCTTTAGATTAGGAGGAATAAGCAGGGAGGGCTTATGACTCAGTCATTATTCCTGTGGGAAGTCCTTCATATTATTATTGGGGAAAGTCCTCAGTCACAGTGATCTCTATTGTTCTGTTCCTACGACTACATTTATTTTAAGTCAGTCTTATATGATCTCTTAACCTTTTTTGTGTCTTACTGTTGCAGGAAAACCTGAGCTGAGAGGCTACAGTCTTTCTCCTCTGTCCACTGATGAAATCAGAGCTATTAACAGCCTTTTAAAGAGATGACTGGAATTCAACAAATCACTGCATCTGGGGACAAATGCCACATGCTGACATGTTGACTGCAGCACTCAGTTGTTCAGATGGGAGCACAATGGGCCAGAGCTTCAATTACACATTTGTTAAGATGACACACACACACAGATTACAGTAGGAGGATCAGGTTGAATGATGGCTCGAATGTCAGCTCAGCCTGGGAAAAGAGGAGATTCGTTGGTGTGGTTAGAACTTTATCTTACTAAAGTATATCTTATACAACCATATTAAAGAATAGAAGAAATTCATGGTCTTCCCAATTACTTCTTTAAAGGTTTTTCTTTCTGCAGAGAGCTTTACAGTTCAAACACAGGTGCAAACACTCAAAACATCTTCTGAGTTTACTACCTGGAACCAAGCCAGGCCTGCCTGTTAGTATAAAGCTGCACGTAGAAACAAAAAATGCCAAACCATTATCGACATGAGAAGTGATCGCATTTTAAAGATGGGAGTAGCTAATGTGGAAACCAATACAACTCCCATTCTGTCTAATGGCTAGCAAGAGCTAACCTCACTGATTGAAAAGAGAATTTCAGTTGTATTGAAGTTTTTATCTGTGACCTAGTGATGGGTCGTTCGCGAACGAAATGGCTCTTAGAGCCGACTCTTTGACGTGAACGACGCGAGCCGGCTCCTTATCGCGAGCCGTCACGTTTTTTGTTTTTTTTTGTTTTTTTTTTCTTTCTCTCAGCCTCTCTCTCGCACTTTTTTTCTTCTTCACTCAGCACGCGAGCCTTGTGCTTTACGCTGGGCAGAGGGGGGAGGGGCGGTAGTTACACTCAGTAGCACAGGAACAGAGCCAGAGGGAGAGAAAGAAAGCCAGGGACAACAACGTCACATTAGAAAGGTATAGTAATCATCCACAACTATTTTCAGTTGCAGATGATAAAGGATTCAGAAAGTTTATTCATGCAGGTCCATATGACAGAGAATATGCATGTTCTTTTTGTTTTCATATTTTAATTTATATTTAATTGTGTTGTGGTTTGCAGGGTTTTGTGTTGTTTCACTTTAAATTTGTAAAAGGAAAAAGCTGAAAATTTAAATAGTTAAAAGTTGAAATGTGAATAGTTGATTTTTGTATTATATGATTTATTTATTACATTTTATGTGGAGTGAATAAATAAAAGTATATTTACGGTGGCCCCTAGAGACAAAGCACATACAAACTTCAAATCACGTACGAACTCTGAAGCACGTACAAACCCTGAAACACGTACAAACTCAAAAACACGTAAAAACACGTACAAATTCCAAAACACGTAAAAACTCAAACATGTAAAAACACGTACAAACTCAGAAGCACATAAAAACTCAAAACACGTACAAAAGTCAACAGAAGTGCTCCAGAATGCTAGGCGCAGTGTTGAGCTTTTGTTACCTAGTGGCTACACAAGCCAGCAAGTACCAACGACCGGATTTGGTGTGTGGTAGTAACAGGTAAATGAACATTGTTTTTAAATTATTTGAATATATATGAGTGCCTGTGTATAAATACACAAACATGCTTTCAATTGAAAAACAAATTCTCTAGAAATTTATAAGGAAGTATTTTTTGGGTAAGAACTGTTTATTAGCCTTAGCCATCTTTGCCTTCTGAAAATGTCTAAAAGCCTTACAGAGCAACACACATAAATGGAGAAATGAGCAAATACATCCATAATGTCAATAAATCTGTAGACGGTTAACAGTAAAACAGGGAGTTTAAACTGTGATGGATGTTTACAGCTTACAGTTTGGATTGTAGTGTTTATTTGGAAAAGAAACTTTGTGCTTGCGCACTGTATCCGAGATCACTCGGGTTATAATTAAAGATCGTACAGTGTGACTCATCTGAAGAGTTTAGATGTATTGAAAAAACACACATATACACAGCAGCTGTACAAACCTGCAGACCAGCCAAAACATATCCATGCAGATATACAAATACATTTATTAAACGAATAATAATCAAGAGGAGGAGATGTTAATGCTGGTGTGAAGGCTTTGGAGGCAGTGAATATGGGCTCTGTCACTGCTTCTGATTAATTTTTTCCCAATAAGTAAAACCCGAGAGTTTGACACACTTCTATAAACAGCAGCAGCATCAATCGTAGCTGCATGTCACAGTGAGAGCTGCTGTTTACTGGAGAAGAGCATCAGTGCAGTGAGAGTAAACTAATGCATGTTTGTGTATGGAGGCCGAGGCCTGCACACAATAAAAATCATAATAACATAATAATTCTGAATATGTGTGACACACAGTGATTAAATAGTAAACTTGGGTGTGTACTTTCAAACTTGTATCCTTTTTTTCTTTAAATGGTTTAAGCATAAGCTTAATTTAGTAACAGAACAGTCACTAAACATCAAAACTTAAAAGAATTATATTTATGCTGTGGGAAGAAATCAATCGAAATAAATTCTTAATAGGAATTAAAATGATCAACATAAAAAATGCTGTACAGACGTTTAGCATTTTTCACTGGGAATGGGTCAAAGCACCTGAGCATGGTCGCAGCAAAGATGTATTTCATAAGCAAAGATGCAGCATCCACCAAAATATATCCACTTTGGTCTTCAGTTGTGTTGTGAAGAGTCAAATGTCAAATACACTTAAGTAACGCCATTCCCCCCAGAAGAAGCCAGTCCATGAACGCATCGAGGGGTTGCAGTAAGGTCAGAACAAAAGCAACTGATGTAGCGATGCCAGGACTTTTTATCCAGAGTGAGCAACAAAGGAAAGACTGAAAGAGAGATTATGAGTAGTTCAAATAACATGTCATGCCTTCCCTTCATTATAGAAGTGGGACTGTGAAGATACGTTCAAATAAAATACATGTTTGCATCAGACAGTTATCTTATGTTATGTAGACTACTAAAATAAAATCAGTTCTTGTAGTTGAGGTCAGAAGGTGGCACTGCAGAGTCAGAGCCTGCACCCACTGCCTCCATCGATCGTCTTCATACAAGTAATAACATGCCCTGTAATTACTCACAACACAATACTGTTCAGAGTTTTCGTTTGGCAAGTCTGTAACATTTATAATCGTGGGTGGAAACTACAACGAGGATATCGTGTTCAAATGTTATGTGTATGTAATGTAAGTTAAATCATCAAATCATTCACATTCAAGAGCTTTTCTTTGCTTTTTGATACACTGATTGTGTTTTCTTATTTTCCATGAGCATACCCTGACTGGCTGTTGGACTTCATCGTGAAAGCCCTTTAACTTCAACACACCTGCCACTCCAAAAGGACAGGTGACTCAGACAAAAATAAATAAATAAATGTCATCACTTCACTGATGGAATACGAATAAAAGAAGCCAAAACAGGAAAGGCTATGAAATATAGTCTCTACTGCCTGCTTTTGGAAAATGGGAGGTGCAGATTAAGCCGAAACACACCAAAGTGCTCAGTGATGTTACCTTTAGTAACATGGCTCTGCCGGCAGCCAGCTGTGCCAGAGAGGACCGAGCTTCAGGCCCAGAGGCCTGAGGGCATCCCACCCCCCGGAAGGGGCCCAGCCAGGCCACAGGCGCCAGGCCCCGCCAATCGGCCACCAGGAGTGAGCCGGTACATACATGAGCGCCCAGCCCCAGTTGACAAGGACCACCAACACACCAACGTCTGAGGGCACCAGCCACCGGCAGGGAGTGTGGTGAGGGGAGATAGGCCTCTGTACTTTGGAGGGCCTGAGATGTACCCAGAGAGGTCGAGTCTAAGACCCGACCTGACATATAGACACAGGCTGTATCCCAATTCAGGGTCTGCAGCCTTAAAGGCCGCATTTTAAGGCCGATTACGTCACCGCGACGCGACGAAGGCTGTCCCAATTCGAAGGCTGCTCGAAATGCGGCCCTCAAATGCGTCCTTCATTTCCCTGAATTTTAAGGACGTGGCGGTGTAGACTTCGTGGCCCAACATATCCCAGAATGCATAGCGCGGCGGTGGGTGTGGATAATTTTGCCGAAAAAAACGGCGGATGAGGGGCACCTGAAGAGTAAACTTTAAGTAAGTACTGAATATGATGTCACTTATTTATGTGCAAATGTTTACTAACGAAGAACATTAAAACATTACTGTTGGCCACATGTCGGCAAAGTCATGTGACATTAGTGACGTTTGTACTAACTTGGTTTTAAAGCCTTTACTTTAAAATATACGCCGTTCAATAGCTGAGCTTAATCAGAGAATGATCAAAGCTCATGTAGAAACAAACAAACAAATGAACAAAAGATTTTCTCCTTCATTTCTGTCAAACAAAGCTGTATGAAATGTTTCCAGCTGTTAGTATTATGGTTGCTAGGCAACCTGGGCAGCGCAACGGAGGCTAGACCGTCCCATTTCACAAGCCTCGCACTTCCGGCCTTAGCGGTCTTTAAGTACGCGGCCCTTGAGGATCGTTGAGGCTGCAGACCCTGAATTGGGATACAGCCACAGACGAACAGGCGCACGCGGACACAAACGTGCATTCCCACCCCCATATACACAACCAAATACTCGGCACTCACCCAACGTGTAGACAGACACTGCACAGACAGTCACACTCCCCAAACATACTCTATATCCCAGGTCCAGGTACCCCCGACCCCAGAGGGGCAAGCCACACCTAGACCCAGGAGATGTAACCCTTCTCTCTGGGGTTAATCTTAAATCTTTCTTAGTATCCCGTCTTAGAATAAATGTATGCGCACACAGGTATGAAGTTTTTCTACAGCTGCTGGGTTTTCATGTGTTTTCTATTATCTTAGTTTTCTTCAGGTGAGACATACTTTACATCCTTAGATGGAATCTGCATGATAAACACCCACCGTGCTGACCTGAGGCAGAAGGAACAAAATGAATAACAGCATTGTGGTTTAATTCCGTTGTCTGACATGCTGCTGAGTACGGGGAGGACACGAATAACTCGAGGGAAGAAGAGGGAGGGACAACAGCGGTCACGGAGTGTGTGTGAGGAGGCAGAGGTGGTGGTTTCGGTTCACTCTCTTCTCTGACTTTGGTTGCGTGCCACCGCACTCAGGCCTGAATCCAGCTCTGAGTGATGAGTTTATGAGTCAAAGGATGGGAACCTGCTGATCGTCTCAAATGTGAGACAATCATACCAAACGAGACACGCGATGGAACCGAGAAATGAAAGTGACACACTGGCATTCTGAGCCGATGATTGATTATTCAACCACGCTGTTTGCCTCCACCAGACTACAAGAAGAAAATTAATCACACCCGAGAGGAATGAAAATAAATCCATAAACTATGTGTAAATTATAGTGGCTTTGACAGTTCGGTGTGGAGCTGTATCAAAGGCCAACCCTATGGCTCTAATTGTGCCTTAGCTACACTGACATATTAATCACAGTTCGCAGGTTAGCTCCCCTCATGTGCTCCAGAAAGCGGCAATGTTGCCGCAACGTTTGGATTAACACATTCAGCAGCTGTCACTCTCTGGGAGAGGACTGTAATTTATCGGCTATTGAATTCAAAATGTGAAACTCTGAACTACCCACGTGGAAACGCTACGAGTTTTCCTCGGCATGTTAATTGTGCATGTGTGAGGCTACGGTTCCTTCCTGCTGCGAGCCTGAATTGGTTAATAGCTTTCTGGAGAAAGATCTCATTTTGCTGTCATTCCCACATCATCCTAACCTCCAGCGCTGCAGCGATGATTTACTGAAGGCTGTCCGTAAGTATAGAATATGTCCCGTCAGAGAGGTGAGCGTGCAGGCAAATCTGGAGGATATGAGTCAAATGTTATGTGTGCGGTAGAGATGCTTATTTTGACAGACTTGGCTCAGAGAGGTGTTGTTGACTTGGCAGAAGAGCCTTCGTTGCTCAGCTGTCGCTCACAGAAGCGTCTATGCTGTGTATTACAGCATAACATTTTTCACAACGGCGATGAAAGCTCATCTTACAAAAGCACCGGCGAATAGAACAAAGGAAGTCAAAGCTTCACACACCTCATGCAGCATTTAGACAAAATGCTTAAAAGTGAGGGGAAAACCCCGCAGCTTTAGCCCTGAACATAACCTCAGACTCATTCGTATGTTGCATCAGTGCTTTGAGTCCTCCGCTAAAGCAGAAAAGTGCTATTTAAGAAACCAGTCCGCGTACCATTTACCACAGCGGTCTCCAACCTTTTTTGCGCCACGGACCGGTTTATGCCCGACAATATTTTCATGGACCGGCCTTTAAGGTGTCGCAGATAAATACAACAAAATAAAACTAGTACCGGTACCGAAAAAAAGAAGATTTATTCATAACACACGTGAAAAGACCAAGGACAACCGAGTAAACGATAAAAACAATAACAAAATAACGCTGAAAACCGATAAAAACCCTGAAAACTATACATTTCACACCTGAGCCTCAACTCTCGCAGCCCGGTACCAAACGACTCACCGACCGGTACCGTTCCGAGGCCCGGGGGTTGGGGACCGCTGATTTACCACACACCACAATTCCTACCTGTCAGAGCAACAGTGAGAAATTATTATATTGTTGTGGTAGTTCAAGTTTAGTTATATGCTATATATTATTACTAGCACACAGGGTTGGGATTTAAAGCTAATAATAAGCGCCACTCTTATCAGTGTGCAGCAGTGTTGGCTTCCTTCACATTCTCTTGTAACACCTGCTGTTTATTAGCTCCCCTCTTTATTCCTTTAGCATTTTTCTCTTCCAGGCAACCTTATGACCCTCTGAGCTGTTTCCAGTAACACGTCTCATGCCAAGAGAAATTAAAGTGATGAAAGATCTGCAAAACACTTCCTGCCGAAACAAGTTGGAAAGCTGGTGATGATTGCCCTGTCTGTGGATTATTCTAACGTTATCTACATTACAGTCACAACACAGTATTTTGCAACATGTAAATTATTTGTGACATACTGACATCATTCAGATCCTGTTTCACTAATAAAAATCATTTGTATAAGTTACAAATCTATTTTCAGTCGATTCCCTTTGTTTATTTGTTGCCACATATTTGTCTCATTATTGTGCGTCATCGTTGTCTTTTGTGTGTGGCTGTTATCTCAAGGTTTATATTGTACTTAACTCCTTTGTTCCATGTTTTGCCTCACTGTTAGTTGCTTCAACAACAAAACTTTAACCTGACAAAATATTCAAACTAACCATAATAACCATGATATCATATTTTTCTTTTGCATTCCCTCCCAGCAGTGTTAACATCTGAGTCTATGACATCATTGTGGCCTGTGTGATATAACTGTGGTTAATGCTGGCAGACAGTAACATTTTAAATCTCTCCTCCTGAGACACAGTAAGACTTGTCGTATCCTGAATTGGGATAACAAAGAACCTGTTTCCTTTTCCTGTTGTCTGCCTATGGAAGCTGTTTTGAAATGTTTTCACTTTTATGGTAAACTCCGCCCACCTCTGCTCTTACACCTATGCACTCCACAAACATCTCTCCGATCAACTGACCAGTCCCTCCTTGCTGTCCCCATGTCGAGACTGAAACACCTGGGGGACTGAGCTTTCGCTGTTGTGGCCCCCAAATTATGGGATAAGTTGTCCCTCCATATTAGGCTGGCCCCAACACTTGAAATCTTCAAATCACTTTTAAAAACGCATCCTTTTCCCAAGGCGTTTTAGGAGTAGTACCCGAGTCAGCTTGTAGTCAGTTTTAGTCAGTTTTTGGTTGCTCTTAATCTTCTGTGCTTTTATTTATTGTCTATTTTATTCATGTTTTAATATTTACTGATTCATTTTTATCTTTTTTTTAATTTATTTTATTGTTATTTGACTTTGTTTAATGTATGGTTTTTAACTTTTGCCACTGATTTTTACTAGAAAGTACTTTTGGTCAACCATGTTGTTTTTAAAGTGCTCTATAAATAAAGTTGGATTGGAATAGATAACAACCTAAATTAGTGAAATTAAACTTGGACACCTCTTTGTACTTGTATTTTCTCCTGCATTGCAAGGACCGTATTTGCACTGAACATTGGTACTGGACCTCAAGATGCAGAACTGCAGTGGCACAGAAACAGGAACATACTGTATCTGTCCAAGCATTACGTCCTCAGTGCTGCAAAGCAACACAATTGATGATGAAAAGATAATGCCCTGGAGATGCAATGTAATGTAGGGTAATAAGGTCTGTGAATGGATTGAGTTAAAGCCCTTAGTGACAGTATTTTTAAACAAATGTGGTTTCAGTTTTGGGGCAGGCATCAAGCCCTAGGCAATTTGGAACTAGGTATCGCTGTTTTTTCTAGATTGCGCTGCAGTGTTGTGCCTTATGCTTATGCTAATATGATATTCATGTGGTAAGGAAAGAAAAGATGAAATAGGTAATCTCTTGTGTAATGTATAACAGGGGACAAAAGAAAACTCTCCAAGACACCTCACAAATTCCAGACATAAAGACTAGTATATCTAAAAGGCAAACACAACAGACCATTAGCATCTTAACTTTCAACAGGTCACTAGCAACCAATCTAGGGTTTGAATTGAGCTAAATAAACAAATATTCTAAAACTAGAAGATCTTCCATTTCAAAATAAGTGTGATACAGTTTTTCTATTAAAATGAAAACAAAAGCAATGACCCCCAACCAAAGCTCCAAACCTCTGCCCCATATTTAAACCTGCTCTGTAAATCTCTGCAAAGCTGTTAAATAAACTCCAGCTGCAAAAATTTCACTCAGGCTCTAATCAAAGCTGTCTCCTGTAGTAGTTTTAAAGGGTTTCATTAATAAATACAGCTGTCGTGGATACCTACAGTGATATTATTATTATTATTAAATAGAGAAACTAAAACGAGCTGGTGACCACGGCACTGGATGAATTAAGCTTTTAAATTTTGGACTGATGTTGCCAGGAAACTATACAAATGTTTTATTGTTCAGGATTATAAATGTTCATATAATTCTTCTCAGCCTCTAGTCTCTTGTGGGATACTCTGCTTAGAAAGTTTCCAGTTAATGTAGAGCCACATCAGTCATGGCTCTTCTGCTCAGCTTCAGCCAACATGACTGCATGTGGTTATTTTCAGTTGTAACACCAGTTCTGAGCAGTTGGCAGTATGCTAGTGCAGTTTCTCCATAGGATATAAGCTGAAAACATTTCCAGTTTTGTAGATAACATATGTCCAGCTGGTATTTTTCAATAATCTGATGTATATCTGACACAGAAACAACAGCCTATTTTGTGATTAACCCTTTAAGACCTACCATAGAACCAAGTCCGCCAGAGCTTACTTTATATTTTTACATGCTGTAGAGCCATTTTTGGGAGCATTTTAAGTTGCTATACATCAATACAACTGTTATAGCCCATATTTTAATAATATGTATGCATTAAGTCCATAGTACCTACATAAATTGCAAAAAAGTGCAATAAACTACAAAACAATTTAAAATAATTTTTGGGTTTTTTTTTACATATATTTCTACTTGGGGAAATTTAAATACAAAAAAGTTGCAAAAAATAGTTTACAACAACAGGAAATTTATTTTGAGTGTCTTCATAGTTTTATTTTTGAGATACACCAATTTTTATATACTGCAGAAAAATGAAAATAAATATTATAATGCAAATTTGCAAAGAAAACAGCATGTGCATCAAAATAAACTATTTCCAGCAGTGCAATTCGAGTTCTAAGCATCCCAGAAACAATACAGAAAAGCATAAAGTCAAACATGACTTATAAAAACACCAGTTATAGGCTTTTAAGGCCTACAAATAAAAAACTACATTTTTCGCGAAAATGACGTCACTTCCGGTTTTGGGCAGGAAATAGCGGACATGAGATCGTTTGCGCTGACCTCTGTTTCAATGTGAGAAGTGTTACGAACAGCTGATCGGATCGGCAAAGCGTGTTTCTGGAATATTATGTTTTTGTTGCTGCAAGTGCTTTTTATGCAATATTTGCAAAGCTATATGTGGAAGGAAACCGTGACCGAGGACAAGCTGATGGCATAAGATGTAAGTACAACTCCTCCGGTTTCATATGCAAAAAAAATTATTGCGGTATCTTAAATGGTTGCAGTGCTACCGGGATTTAAAAATAGTTATGCAAAACGGAGCTTGCCGCTCAGATCGGCTTTAGAGGGTTAATGCACCAGTTTTTATTGTTATTTGTTTGACTTTGTTGGTGGTTGGTGATGTGAATGTTTGGAGGACCACATCATGAATACATAAAAGCTCCAGAGGCCACATCAATCTGTAGCCTTCATATATCCATGACACAGGCATAGACCAGGGCTGAGGTCGGTTGGTGTGGAGTCCTGCTCTCACACCAGTGTTACTGGCTTGGCTCTACACAATGACTAGAATGCACCAACATGTGAAACCCCGTTTTAAGTTGAAACTTCTAGATATTAAGCATGTCAAATTTTGAAACAGAAAACATTTGCATAACAATGAAAATGCATTCATTTGTTCCAATAACTTCGCAGATGTGACGCATAAATAATGTAAAAAGAATTTGTCCCTATTCACATGAACAAACTGCAGCCTGCCAGATAGATTCAAACCATTACAGTGCAGTTTTATGCCAATGGTTTGCTCTAATTTCTGTAGTAAAAACACTGTGATGAACGATTCCAGTAAACCATTACTTTGAAACTGATCACTGAGCTGTTTTACAACTACTCTTTCAAGAATTTTGGAATTAAAAGGAAGGTCTTGGTTTAATTACTGCCAACCTTAAAAGCCTGTGGTACTGTAATAAAAAATAAAATATTCATTCATTGTAAGACTTCTTTAAACAATAAGAATGGGATCTAAGATGATACCAATGATTTAGAGGAAGAAATTACAACAGCTGACTTGAAAAGATTGATGGAGTGAGTAAATATGTGAAGTAAATATGATCAGTTATTAAATTTGCTGCACATAATGACACATCTTACAAGGCATCTGCTTTAAGAAGCACGTTCGTGAGTTATATCTGTCAAGCATCTGCGAATTGTTGCCTTCTTTTTCAGAGGAGCCAAAGTAACCAGGGACTGAGGATCTAATATTATTAATGAGGTAACCTCTGTGAGAGTAACAGTGGAGGGTAAGGAGCTTGAAAAGAAGAGCATCTGGACTTCTTTAAGTTTCTTGAAGAAGTTTCACCTCTCATCCGAGAAGCTTCTTCAGTTCTAAGAGCGATTGGTGGAGAGTCCCAGATTTAAAGCCCTATGGGAGTGTCCCCAAGGGGGTCATGGACCCCTATTGATCCTCTAACTAATCACACGAGCCAAGGTGTGAAAACGGGTGTGGGTCACTATAAGCCAAGGTTTCGGGTCAACCCATTGTGAAACCTAGCCCGACCCTATCGTGTGATTTATTGAGGTCAGATGGCCCAGGATGTGAGTGGGCGTTAAGGCGTCTGGGAAGGATCTCAAAACTGGATTATAGATGGCAGACAGTTGGTGTCGTAAGCCACAGCCTCTGCTCAAAGATCAAGAAGGGGTCCATGACCCTTTTGGGGACTCTCCCATAGGACTTTAAATCTGGGACTCTCCACCAATTGCTCTTGTTGTAAGAGAGATTTGAAGAAGCTTCTCAGATGAGAGGTGAAACTTCAAGGAAACTTCCAGATGCCTTTTTTCCAGCTCCTTAAACTACGATGACCTGGATGACTGAGAACCTTCACAGACATATAACAGTGGAGGAATAACCTCCTTCAGAAAGACATGGGGCTATCTCTTTAACAATATGGGGCATATCATATGGAGTAAATATACATTTTCATTCCTACATGGATAATACATGACTACAATAACCATCGATATTATGGATTTCATATGTAGCCGATGGACCCTAAACAAGATAGTATCTCCTTTCTGACTAAAAAGCCTCCTCTGAGACATATTTCGTCCAGCTGAGACAACTAAAAACAATTCCACTCATTTGTGATTCTGCAGGTCATGTATGTTTGTACCTCCCTAATGGGCTTGAGATTGTTGGCCCATCATTTTTCTTATAAACTGTTATCTAATGAAATGATCTAACATACACTGTCCTGCAGTCAGTTGTTAACAACTGTTGAGTGATCAAAACCAACGCAGAGGAAGTTACGTTCTTAAATTATTGGACTTATGTTAATATCAACCCCATGACTACACTGTTCCAAAGAAATAGTAATGTCAAATTATTTTACTGTGTATTTTACAGTTGTGTACTGTTTTTCTAGAATATCATTACATTTACATAAGTAGACTGTGATCTGACACGTCAAATGTAAAATAACATAACATCACTGTAAATGTCACATCACACAATTTACTTGTTTTTTTAATATATTTTTTTGTACACATGCATATTTAGATTGTTAAAGTACATTCACAAGTATCATGTATCATGATTTCACAAATATCTGTCCGTTATTTGAAAGATTGAACTGTTGAATTCAAATGTAATGCTATGGAAAAGCATATAACATGATCCCTATAATTTCTATATATAAATAATATATTTACGGTCGTATTTTGGCGCCCCAGCTGCCGGAATATTACTGTTTTTTAAGATGTTTTTTTTCCTATTTATAGATGATTTCATTGTTTAATGACATTAACATGTTCCTAATTTAATGTTTAGCGGCACTTGAAAAAGGCGAGATCCCATGTCAAATTAGCGCAACTAATTGTATTTTCATTACTGGAAATAACCGTATTTTTATGCGGGAGTTATTTTCTGTAATTATACGGTCGTATTTTGGCGCCCCAGCTGCCGGAATATCACCGTTTTTTTAAGATGCTTTTTCTAACAGTGTAGTCTGTACGATGGACTATAATGTGCATGTAGCTATTTAAAGGTAGGATGTTGGAGCCAGTGAGATGGTACTAATAGTTGTTCGAGGTCTTTATTGTTGTCCTCTGGACTCATATCATATGCTATGAGTTTCAAAAAGGGACGTGCAGTTGTGAATCACAACAAAGTGGATCTAAGCAGATCTTTGGTTTTGTGGAAAAATCTCATTTTGAGCTAGTTTCCAAGTTCGTTTTAAATATTAATGATAAATAAAAACATTTCTGTCACAATCAAGTTAAAACAGCTCAAATAGAGTTTCAGGCAGGTGCCAAATCATACGTACGTGTATGCACTGAAAGCACTTTCCATGGATTCAGAGTGCCCCTTCTCTCTCTGTGTGCCTTCTACAACATTTTCTTTTTCACACACATGGTGTAGGTGCTTAGTGTCACTAGTGTAGAGCAATATGTCGTGACACTGTGCTTCACCCTTAACATTAGCATTTAGCATTCCTTCAATGTGATCTGTCAGTGGGAGGATGTGTGTGTGCACATCTATTTCCCACTATGCATCGACTTTTGAGTACTGCCCTGTGGCTCACCTTTCCAAGTGGAAAGATGCTCTGCATACCTTAAATAAAAGGGCGCATAAATATTTCGGCATCTAGTTCACAGAAATCATATTCCACAAATTTTGCCCAAGAGAGTTGGGCTTTCTGCCTCATAAATGATAGCATTCGGCAGATTAACGAGTCCCTTTAGAGACCCGGTGCTGTAATTTGTCTAAACATTGAGACACAGAGGTCAGTTCTGGTCTTCAAACACTGCTTCAAACATATCTTTTAAAGCAATCACTATGCTACTGCGTCCGGTTCGTATTTTTCATTACTCAGAGATTGTAGGTCACAATGGTGTCACCGGACTCCATCAATTAAGGAACTTGTGGAATGCTTAGAAATCCTACTGAGCTTTGAGAAGTTCGATTAAGAAGTCACAAAATGACAACAACAAATGAGCAACAGGCCTGGCTGTTTACTTTTGCTTAAAATCAAAGCTTGGTCAGTTGTAATCAAACCTATTTGGATAGGTGTAACAAATATTATGGTTTGGGTTTAAAAAAAATAAAGAATATTCAAAGTCTTATCAGCTCACCAGTCACCCGTCAAGGGTTATGGTTGTACTTGTATGGTTCTACTAAATAGACAATTTCTACTGATCCTAAAAACTAGGGATGCACCAATACCGATACTGGTATCGGGTATCGGGGCCGATACTGTAAAATGTGTGTGTACTCATACTCGTAAAAGTTAACCGATACCATGAACCGATACCAACTTATTTCATTAATCAGAGGGTGGCTTGTCATTTCTGTTGTAGTTTTTTAGATTGGCCACTAGGGGGACATCCCGTGCTAAACAGGCACAGGGTTAGGCGAGTGAGACTGGTGGCTCCAGATAAAAAAGAGAAACTGGAGGCTGCTGTAGCTAGGCTAAACAAAATGTCAGCAGTGTGGACCGGAACAGCCAACTTAAACTCAGGTTTTGGAAAAGCGATGAAAAATGTCAAGAGAAAATCCACGGGCAGTTTAAATAACAGAGGCTCGACTCATTTTATTGCTCTGGATGACCAGCCAATGCCAGTCGTGGAAAACATAGGATTGCACCGTCTTCTCAGCATACTCGAGCTGCGATATGAAATTCCCAACCGCCCACACATCAGGGAGATAATGGTGCCAAAACTTTCTGAAGAGGTAAAGACAAGCAGTGTGTGTGTGATGGTTTAACGGCACAGTGGACTGATGATCCACGGGCAGATGAGGAGTTTGTTCGTCAATGCCAAATACTTTCGTTATTTTGTTTGTTTGTTTACATTATGGACACTGCAATAATTTAAAAGTTTATTTTATTCTCAAACCTAATTTGTATTTATTTTATTCCAAACAGAAGTGTTTATTTATTATTCTGAAAGCTCGAGACAGTGCCAATAGTTCAGTGATATTTTGTTAAATTACAATGTGGAGACTCTGCAATAATTTAACAGAAGTGCTTATTTTTCACTTGAAATTTTTTGTGGTCATTTTTATTAAGATTTAATTTTTTATTAGCAGGGAATATAATAAAACCTGTCTTCCAATTAATTGTATTTGTGTGTGTGTGTGTGGTAGAAGTATCGGTTTTTGTACTCTGTATCGGCAAGTACTCAGATCCAAGTATTGGTATCGTATCGGTTTGAAAAAATTGGTATCGTTGCATCCCTACTAAAAACCATTAACTTGCAACTGAAGCTTAGAATTAAGCCTTGATGGGTTGCCAATAACCTGGTGGATATTAAAATCTTCATACTAAAGTATACTGACAATTTGTCCCAGTATAACCAGAATGAAACCAGCCTCGAGGTCATCATCTTACAAGCTGCTGCACAACTGTGCAAGCAAAAAAATTAAAAACACAAGGAGGAAGAATTTGACAGACTTTGGCTTTAGTCTTTCTTACATTAGAAACTGTTTCAACTGATGCCAGCTGCACGTTTTGTGCCACTCTAATTCAGCCCAGAAACGCTGACTTTCTGACGCATTGCAGGAACTAGTTGTGAATCTCCGGGCAGAACAAGAGCTGCGTGTTAAAATAGGTCATGAAATTCAACCAGGATTTCTTTCAGACCAATTCTAATCAGCGTAGCACTGAAACATCAGTGAGGCTGACCTGCTCAGTTAGACTTTGCTTTGAAAAATGCAGTTAAACAGCCAGATAATAACCAGAACAAATTGGAGAGAAATAGACAAAGCAGTGTGAGTTCGATCAAATTCACTTTCCAAGCAGTCTTTCTCTCTCTGAGGAGCTGTCAGGGAAGAAAAGAGGAGCTGGTTATTTCCTCAAAGCAAAATGTTCCAATATTATTTGTTGTTCAAAGTTGATTGAGTCCAGCTGCGATTCACAGGATCCAGCTACACTGAAATCTGCTGACAGCTTGACAGCTAACCAAAGCAATAAACACAAATGTTATGGTGGATTATCAAGTGAAAATGATCAGACAAAAAGCAAAAATCTTGGATTGATCTCCGTTGACTCTTTCACTGTTATTATATGTGTTAATTGAATGTTATGTTATGAAGAGATTGACAGTGAAATATCTAACACTATCGATTTTAGATTTGATACATTAAACCTGCAGGCAACCCAATATTAAGTAATGCAATAAAAAGGCTGTATACCTGTGTAAGTCAAATCTTGTGTTTTTATATCAGCTTTCTTTTTGATGACAGGCTCAAGCCTTCTCTACATGTGTTGAATTATCTGCCATTCTTCAAAGACACTTACTTACAGCTGAATGCGTGTCAGTGTGCTGTGTTCGTTTACGTTGGTTTTGCCTTTGAAATAACCCAAACCACTTCTGCTGGATTTAAGTCAGGCAACAGATGTTTTAGAAACTCATATGTGAGTTTGTATTGTTATTATGGTGGAATGTTTTTATTTATTTTTATTTTTTGTCTGCCAGGTTTCTGAGAATTGAGACTTCTACACTGCAGACTTCTCCCACAACTCCAACCAGTGTTTCCTGCAGAAGTTCTCTGATGAGTGTGCAACAGAACAGAGAACTGACCCAAGGCTTTGTGGACTGCTGCCAGCTGAACTACCTCCAGATCAACACTAGAAAAACCAAGGAGCTGATGGTAGACTTCCACGGGCACAAACATCCTCCACGGCAACCACTAAACATTCAAGGTATGGACATGGAGGCTGTGGACAGCTACAGGTACTTTGGTGTTCATCTGAACAATAAACTGGACTGGACTCACTACTCAGATGCTCCCCACAGGAAAGCGTAGAGCAGGCTGTACCTGCTGCAGAGACTCAGGTCTTTTGGAGTGAAGGGCCCACTCCTGAAGACCTTCTATGACTCTGTGGTGGCCTCTGCTATCTTTTATGGTGTGGTCTGCTGGGGGGCAGCATCTCTGCTGGGGACATGAAGAGACTAAACAGACTGATCTGGAGGGCCAGCTCTGTTCCAGGATGCCCTCTGGACCCAGTGGAGGTGGTGAGTGACAGGAGAATGGCGGCGAAGCTGTTGGACAGCATCTCCCACCCTATGCAGGAGACAGCACTGAGCAGCTCCTTCAGTGACAGGCTGCAGCAGATACATAGAAATTGCTGTTTTCTATTCATCTGCTGCCTTTCTTCTTTTATGTTCTTTTAATGTAACATTTCATTGTGACGCTGATGACCTGCAGCTTTATGTTCCTCTAACCATTGGAAATTGTGCTGAAGTCTCTAAACTGCAATCTTGTCTATCTGCATTTAGGGGCTGATTATTGGATAATTTCTTGCTTCTAAATACTGATAAGACAGAGTTGATGGTCATTGGACCACAAAAATCTCAGCACTTGCCCCAAAATTTCATCTTGAAAATCGATGACAGTGTCATAAATTGCAGGGCAAAGGTAAAAAACTTGGGCGTGTGGTTCGACATGGTGCTCTCCTTTGAGTCTCATGTTAAAGAGATAACAAAGACCGCTGTTTATCATTTGAGGAACATAGTCAAAATCAGACAAATTTTATCAAGCGACACTGCAGAGTGTGTCTTCACCAAGGTTATTATCGTTAACGAAAACTAACGAAATAACGAAAACTAGAAGTGAAAAAACATTTTTGTTAACGGAAATAAAAATAAAAACAAAAAAAGGAAAACTAACTAAAACTATAATGAGTGTTCACAAAACTAACTAAAATTAACTGAATTTATAGCAAAAATGTGTTTAGTTTTCATTGATGTGTGCGTGTCATACAATAGTCAAGGGTGAAAATGAAGTTTAGTTTCCAGATTTTTTTCTTGCTGTGTCTCATTATGCCAGCAGGTGGCAGCACGTTAGTCGAGTCGTCTGTGTCGCTGCTCCGTCCACGTGCAGAATCATGTCAGGAAAAGTTGGGAGCCAGAGTCCAATTTGGGATTACTTTGAATATGACTGTGTTTTGGATAAAGCAAGTGTCTTGTAGTGGAAACAGACAAATTATGAGGGACATTTCTAAAGGGAAAAAAATCCCACAAACCTTAAAGTGCACTTGAAAAGCTCACACAAGAAGGCTAACCTAGCTTAGCTTGAGAAGGTAAGGGAGCACACTCAACCCTCATCCCCAGAAAACAGAAGCTAACCCCAGGCAAGGCAGCGTGATGCACCCCGAGACAACAGGACGGGGATATCTACACAACTGTGTGAGTCAATTACCTTCAAAAAGTTTATCAATTCACTTGAACCAAAATTACGAACACCCGGTGCTGCGAGAGTTAATCGTCTCATTGGGGCCAAGATATACATTTTATAGTTGCCTGGTATCAATGGTTGTTCATCTGCCTTTATTTATTTATTTAAAGAACCCATAGGTGGGAATGTGAGTTGTCTGTCTCTGCGTGTTAGCCCTGCGACAGACAGGCGACCTGTCCAGGGTGCAGTATGGTAGCTGGAATAGCAACATACCCAAGGATAAGCAGAAGAGAATAACTGATATGATGAAACTGGGATTTTGTTACACTTAATTATTGCAAACACAACTAAAACTATAACTGAAACTAATCAAAACTAAACTGAAACTAAGGATTTTCAAAAAAATAAAAACTAAACTAAACTAGCAAACAATTGGTAAAAACTAATTAAAACTGATATAAAATTGAAAATCTGAAGTCAAAACTAAATAAAAATAAAAACTAATGAAAATTGCAAAACTATTAAAACCCTGGTCTTCACATATTGATTATTGTAATCAGAAAATCTGCGTTGTGCACAAAAAAAATCTAACCTGAATTTAAATTAAAATTAAAACTTTAACAATTCTGTTTTGCAGTGTTAGTCAGTAAGTGACTGGCTGCTCCCGTATGGGATTAGAATGATGCCACCTTATCCCAAAGTCCAGCCAATGATGCGATTCACATTCGTATATACGCAGCTAATCAACGTCGTTGACAGGCTATGACAGCGTCCTTATGTGAGCAGGACCTACAGAACAATTGACAGAAAAAGTGTGGACTTTATAGTATACCAGTTTTTAAATTGTGTTGATAGGCCACGTAAAACCAGAGTTATAATAAAAATATCTGCAATGTTTTAGCGCAAATCTTGTGTAGTTAGTGTGTAGTGTAGTTTTGTTGTGTGTGTCAGAACAATGAGGCGACTGCTGAATGTTACAGGTGTTACAGCAGTGATACATCTGCTGCTGTCAGGCCTGCAGGTATCAGGCTGTTGTTCTCCTCCATCTCATAGTGGACAGAAATTATTTTTGGAGTGGCACAAATAATTTTTGTGGCATCAAATTTGATTCAGAACAGCTGATTGTTTTGTAAATAGTTTGAAATGTTTATTTAAAAATGCCTTGGCTGCATTTAAAAAAAGCTGCAAAAAACTTTGTTGTTTGCCAAACTGAGTTACTTTTTTGAAGAAGTAACTATATAATTAATTGCCCAGCATTGGTCATTATTTACTGTATTTTGCAGACAGAGAGTTACAGATTCTCTCCCAGACCACAGACTCATAATACAAGTCAGAGCTTTATTTAAAAAGAAGAAGAAAAAAGTAAGTTGTGTTTTCAAAGTTGGAGTTCAAGTTATTTTTTACTTCCAATAGTGTTAACATCCTACACAGGTCAATGACAAGATTTTTTTAAATTTTTTATTGTAAGTGGGCTAAAGCAGTTAATTAAAAGTAGTCTAACATAAATGTAAATGCTGTAATTTGATTATTTTAATAAACCAGGTAACTTGCATGGATTCGATGCTGGCGTGACCACAGAGCACACGTCTGCTGTCGCTCACAGTGGTCCAAGGGACCGCTCAGGGAGTTTGTGTGTTCGCTCAGACATGAAAAATTAGAGGGAACATTGATTGTAATGCTCTTCTCTCTGAGTTAACCAAAGAAAGGTTTCAGAGGCCTTTTTGAGCACATTACCCCTGTACTGAGATCTCTTCATTGGCT
Source organism: Neolamprologus multifasciatus (assembly GCF_963576455.1). Taxonomy (NCBI): domain Eukaryota; kingdom Metazoa; phylum Chordata; class Actinopteri; order Cichliformes; family Cichlidae; genus Neolamprologus; species Neolamprologus multifasciatus. Next base: position 35,489,937 of record NC_140443.1, on the reverse strand, counting down.
ACCTTGTCAGGTTCGAGCAGATTTTAAGTTCCTGCTGCTCACCTACAAGGCTTTAAATGGATTGACACCTTCATATGTCTCAGACCTTTTACACCTTTATGTTCCATCCCGTGCTCTACGATCTCAGGACTCTGGCCTTGTAAAGGTTCCTAGAGCCAGAAAATAGACATTTGTTTACCCTATCCTGTCTCAATTAATAAACTTTTAAGAATTTTACTTTTACACACTTGGACAGATGCTCTGTTGCAGAGACAACCATTTACTCCCACATTCACAGCTTTTAGCATTTATGATTCGTATTTAAAAAATATACTGCAGTTACTCAATTTTTAATATGGTTACATCAATCATTGCACCATAAATGTTATGTATATCACGGGGAGGTCTATTATATCATGTGTAGCTGATGTAAACATCTGTCACTATGCCGAAAGCTTAGCTGTACTAAGCTGCCTTTGGCTAACATACAGCTGAACCTTACAGCGTGTGTGTCACGTCCGGTGTGGCAGACATGTGGAGTTTGTAGAAAGGACCCAAAAGGCGGCAGCTCTGGTGCAGGTGAGTATTTATTTACAGGAGTGGGTACAAACAGCAATGGTGGGTGAACATGAAACTGGAAAACCTAAACTGGGCAGAGCTCAGAAAACAAACCTGAACGAAGATGCAGGGAGGTACGGGGAAATACACAGAGAGCCAGACGGAGAGACGCAGGAAGACCGAGGGGAACAACACAGACGAACCAGCAACTACTAAGACAGAAGACACGACTTAAAAACACTCAGAGAACACAGGGAGATTACACACAGGTGAGAGTGATTAACGTGACGAGACAAGGGAGGCGAACTTAAAAAACACTCACATAAGACGCAGACCTTCAAAATAAAACAGGAACTTACACATGCAAGGACAAAGACTAAGAAACGCGGACTTGATACAGGAACACACGGGCAGAACAGAGTAAACACTAAACAGAGGAAGAACAGAACCAACAATCACACTAATAGAAAACACAAAACGCTGGGTCAAAAGGACCCAGGACCATGACAGTGTGAGCACAACTAAAACTCAGTGGCAAAGGTGAACATCACATTTGCAGACAGTGAACTGTTAACTGCTGCTAATCACTGAACATTGTGGCCATTCCTGGAACTAAAAATCTATTCTTCCTGCAGCGTTAAGCAGATGGCTGAACACTATTTTAAAGATCTGATGCAGAGTTGAGTCACTGACTAGAATCCTGGAGGCAGAGAAGGAATCCCAACCATAACATTTCCACCACCGTGCTTCACCAAACATTTGTAACTATGAATATTATCCTAGAAATGAACTGTTGGTTTGCTCTAAGCATGTCTGGTATCACTGGCCAAACAACTCAGTCTTTGATTCATCTGTTCAGAGCACACAGTTCCAATACTCTGCTTCTGCCTCTGTGTTCATCAGTGCACTTTTACTCTGTTCTTTTTGGACAGCAAGTACTTTTTCCTGGCACAACTTCAATGTAGCTCTGTAAATACATTACTGTATTTACAGTAATGTATTATGTATTTATCCCTAACTCAAGCAGCAGTTACCTACAGACACTAGGACGGCATATTGGGGTCTCGAGACTTCTACTACTTCCATTGGGATTATAGCAAACTACTGTGGATGAGGATGGAGAAACATTAATTTCTTGGTTCGGGGCAAAAGGTCGAGCACTGTTACTTTTAAAGAGGTCAGCTGAAATTTTATCAAACACAGGTGAGATGTAACTTGGATGTGCTGTACCTGCTCTGAACATTTGAGCTCAACGATTTGATCACCCTCCCGCTACATAAACAGCACATTTTTAACCGTACCAAGCACAACAAGAGGAAATTAAAATTGTATTATGGAAATAAAAGCTTTTTTTTTAATATTTCCCTCAGCATCTACTCTCCAAAGTTCTCTTTAGACAAGTAGGAATACTTGACTCGCTCTCGAAAAGACTTGCGATATACTCTAGCATTACCATTAAGCATTATCTTGTAATTTTCTCGGTGTAAACATAAACTCTACAACCCCTCTTTTGGGGAATTTTCAAACAAGCGTCTCTTTGATGTGAATGTAAGGTTCAGGTCAGTAAGGACAAAAGTGAGCTTCTGGAATCTAAATTGAAGTTATGGTCTCTCACGGCATCAGACAGCCAGCTCAAGTCTTTCTTCTCTGCACGGATCCTTCAGGAAGAGGGATAAAGCTTCATGAAAATTCAGATTGAAAATTAATGTTGAACTTCTGAAACTTGATAAGAGAATGAGCTTTGTGCTAAAATCACAAGAATGAGCAAAAATAAGCAATTCTCACTTGCTGTATTTGAGTTTCTCAAGCTGGAATGTGGAAGAACACAAAGGGCTTTTTCAGCACAAGAGCATTCCTGACCATATTCATATACAAAACACAAAACACATCTATAATGTGTGATATCAAAATATACTGTTCTTGTAATTCCTGACACCAGAAGGTTTACTCTAGGATTAAAGTAACCTTTGGGGCACATGAAGTTGATGAGGCTGTGTAGCATAGTGCAAAATGTGGTCACCATTTCTTCCATGCTGCATGTTGCAACAGTACATGTCATTCCTTACAGGGAGAGACAATTGTAAGTATTATGGTTATTTGAGACAATACAGTGTTGTAAAGTGCCTTGAAGGTAAAACTGTGTGTATTGATGGTCCAGGGTTAGTGACTGTTAGTGAATCTTTCAGGAGCATTGAGCTGTGTGAGTTTGGTCATTGAAGAGGGACTCTGAGTACAGCCGCTGCTTTGGTGTTTTGGGCCCCAAGCAAGGCGCAGGACTCTCTGATTATATCTTTCAGCTGGTTTGGGAATGACTCAGTCTCCCTTCAGATGAGCTGGAAGAGACGGCCATGGTCAGAGATGATCACGATGAGGGAATCTGGGCTTCTGTGCTTAGACCTCCCGAACCCAGATAAGCGCCAGAAGATGGATGGATGAGTTTGGCAATAGATTATCAAGCATAAAAAATATAGATTTTATTTATATTTATATTTATTTATAGATTCTAGCCAATCATTTTACGTTTCCGAGGATAGTAGGCGGGTCCAGGTACGTACGTTCTTTTAGAGCAGAGCTACAGATTAAAAATGCCCAAGGCGAAGCGGTCAAAAGTCTGGCTGTACTTCACAGCAAAAGATGCAAACTCAGCAGCCTGCAACAAGTGCTTTAAGCTGATACTGTGATACTGTCAAAGGAGGTAACTCCTCAAATCCGATGAAACACGTGGCGACGTATAGCGTTTTTTTTTAAAAGCCGAGAAATGCGCCGTATTTGATAGCTTGCTGCGAGACCTCACACCGAGCGCATCTACTGCGGGTGTGGTGCCTGTTATCGACCTGGAGTTAGCAACATCCCCCAAAAACCCGAAGAGGAGAGTCCTGGCCCCTAGCCCTGCCAGTGTAACAGAAATGATGAGGATGATGATGCAGCAGCAGCCGTTCTTCTCTGCGTGAGTAGCTTAATGTTGTTCGTGTGTAATTTACGTTGAGTAGGCTAACCACGTTATTACATTAATGCATGTAAAGTGAACTAGCAAACACCGTCGTAGTTACATGCAGCTGTCTTCTTGTTTGATGGCAGATACTCCCTTCACCCTGGCCAAAAAGGCTAAAATGACCGAAGAAAAAGTGGAAAACAGTTAAACATGAGAGGTTTTTGGACAAAGTTGGTGTTTTTTCCATTGTTTAAGCACTGCTTCCAGCCAAGAGTGATACCATATATGCCCTATAGCTGCAGAAAAGGCTAACATTGTTATCTTTTTACAAAAAAACAGTTAAACATGAGAGGTTTTTGAACAAAGTGTGTGTTCTCCATTATTTAAGCACCGGTTTGAGCACCGTTTAAGCACCGGCATCATTTCAAAAGTACCGGTTTGGCACCGGTATCAGATAAAACCTAAACGATACCCATCCCTAGTCATATCAGGCTTTTGTTGTTGTGACTGCACAGCATCTTTAATGACTTTTAAAAACAACAATTGGGTGCATCCGTTTGAATTTGTTTAAGGTTTTCCCTAATCCACGCAGCGTAAAAAAAAATCATTAAAAGCCTGAAGTTGCACTATACTCCAAGATCTAAGCCTACGTATCCTTCGTGAGTCTCAGCCTCTCAGCTCCCCTCTTTCATGCACACATACATTCATAAAAAGCATTCTTGCAGAACACAATGAGGTTTGTGATTTTATAGTTTGATTTGGACAGTTCTTGGAAGCAGTGATACACTGTCCTGTCACATACCTTAATAACAGCGAGTTTTATCGAGGCGGCTATATCTAAGGAAGCATTTGAGTGCTTGGGAGTGATTAGCAGTCTTGCTACATGCTCGCTGTGCCTGATTCGGACTGAATCTGTCCTGAAACAACTCAAGTGAACTCGGTATTTAAAAGTTCCTTAATAATTTAATGAAACCACAGCTGTAACAAGCCTTGCATGTATGACAAAAATGGGACTTAAATGTTATCAATGTTATCATTTTATAAGGTCAGCAAAATTACCTATTGTGCGAAAAGGATTGTTGTTAGCAGCCTATGGTTCAGGACATAGAGCGAATTATTTGTCAGTAGTTACTCCTAGCTCCTCTGGTCTGGTCTCCAAGTGTCCTCAGGAAAGATGCTGAACCTCGGATTGTGTTTTAAGACAGAAAGTATCGCACATGTTTAAATGCACTAAAAAAGTGCTGCATGAATGTGCATGTGGCTTTGTGCAAAAGCTGTTGATTCCCGAGGCAATCTCAAACTGTCACGGCTGAGGAGCAGTCGTGTGGTGTATTGAGAAAAGGATCCAAAATGCAGACACTGGCTAGGGTGCGGTAGTGTTTATTTACAGAAGTGACAAAAACAGGACGAGCAGAGCGGGGACTTAACAAACCTAAACTAGGGAAAACTAAAGAACTAACCAGAAACCAAACACTCACGGGAGGAGGGGAAAATGCACAGAGAAGGATGGCAGAGAGACGCAGAATGAACACCGGGTTACACAGAGTAGTGAAGACTGACACGGAGTAACACAGACGACGCGACAGAGAGCACAGGAAAACACAGGGCTTAAATACACGGGGAGTAATCAGGGAATGGGCCACAGGAGGGAGAAATTAGGCTAATGAGACAGGGGAGAGGTAAACTGAGCACACTCACATGAGGCACAGACCTTCACAATAAAACAGGAAACTCGGACACAGGGAACCAGACAAGACGCTGAACTGAACAGACAGATTCACAAACAGACGGGGTGACACCATAGACAGACAGAGATACAGACGCAGACTCAGACCGAAGAGAACTCAAACAATAATAATCATAATAATAATAAACTAGAAAATGATAATAATAAACTTAAAGCGCTGGGTCACCGACCCAGGACCACAACACAAACTGTACAGGTGGCGGTGTCATGACATCTGATCAGACATGTGTCTGTGTGATCTTTTATGGGACTTTAATCCCAATTGGAAACATAAATGTATGACATGTGTCACGAAAAGAGGAAAAATATGTATAGTTGTTTCAGCTGGAGCCTTTAACACACAGATATTGTACTAGAGACATAAATCAAACCCATTATGTTATAGACATAAAACTGTAAGGTGGTCTGTGTGAAAAGATATCACATACCTTCTGCCATTTTCCCCACAGATGTCTCTAGGATTTAAGTTTAATTGGAAACATGTAAAACTACTGTTCTGTTAATTTGAGTAGTCACTATTGGCTTGCAGCCATGTACGAATGAGTACGAGTATTTCCGCCCTTTGATGTTCCATATAGTCTCCTTAAATACTCCTTAAGATACACATGCAACAGAACTTAAGCCACCTGGAATGCACCTGTGGCAAAATGAATGGACTAGACATAGAGCTATTTAGTATAAAAAGCCCCATAACTTACAGTGTCAACACAAGCTATGAAGTTCAGGGATTTCAGTGCAGACTGCCGAGACTGAATTATGCTGGGAAACAAGGCACGGTTATAAAACGATCTTGAAAGTTTCCGCTGTTCTTATTCGCCTCAATAATTCAGTTTTGATTTCATTTCAGTCTCCATAAAAAGTTGGAAGGCTTAATGTCATTTGTGTTGGTACTACCTTAAAGCACTGAGATGATGGTGCAGATTTGTATTTATTTTGAGATGGCCTACCAGGCCTGACAGGTGTGACTTATTTATGTGCTTAATTTGTACCTTTTTCATTGAAGCATGTGGCCTACAGATAATAGTGGCGACACATCACAGGCATATAACATTTTCTTCTGTTTGCTTTTTGATGTTGGAAACTGATCTGACATGTTTTCTCATTCTTCGCTATCTGAGTGAGAGTGAATGGAAAAATCACATGAAATGCTTCATTGTATGCTGATTTCTTCATAATCCAGGCCAAAACTAGCTTGTCAATGAACAAAGTGCAAGTTTTCTGTGTTGAAGCTAGTTTATATGTCCAGCCCCTCTCCAGTCTCCTGGAGAGGGGCTGGACTCCGTCTCAGTCTGGAGTTGCCCCTGGTGAGAGGCGGCGGGCTGGGGTGGGTATTCTAATATCCCCTCGGCTTGCTGCCGGTACGTTGGGGTTTTTCCCGGTGGACGAGAGGGTTTGTTCCCTGCGCCTTAGGGTCGGGGAACGGGTCCTGACTGTCATCTGCGCTTATGCGCCGAGTGGCAGTTCGGAGTACCCAGCCCTCTTAGAGTCCCTGGGGGGGGGGGGGGGGGGGGTGCTGGAAGGTGCTCCACCTGGAGACTCTGTTGTCCTGCTGGGAGACTTCAATGCTCACGTGGGTAACGACAGCGAGACCTGGAGGTGCGTGATTGGGAGGAACGGCCTCCCTGATCTGAACCCGAGCGGTGCTTTGTTATTGGACTTCTGTGCTAATCACAGTTTGGCCATAACGAACACCTTGTTCGAACATAAGAGTGTCCATAAGTGCACGTGGCACCAGGACGCTCTAGGCCGTAGGTCGATGATCGATTTTGTAATCGTATCACCAGACCTGCGACCATATGTTCTGGACACTCGGGTAAAGAGAGGGGCTGAGCTGTCAACTGATCACCACCTGGTGGTGAGTTGGATCAGGTGGCGGGGGAGGACGCTGGACAGACCTGGTGCACCTAAACGCGTAGTGAGGGTGTGCTGGGAACGACTAACAGAGGCCCCAGTCCGCGAGATCTTCAACGCACACCTCCGGCAGAGCTTCAACAGCATTCCGAGGGAGGTGGGGGACATCGAGTCCGAATGGACCATGTTCAGCGCCTCCATTGCCGAAGCTGCTGCATTGAGCTGCGACCGCAAGGTGGTTGGTGCCTGCCGTGGTGGTAATCCCCGAACCAAATGGTGGACACCAGAGGTGAAGGTAGCCACCAGGCTGAAGAAGGAGTCCTATCGGGCTTGGCTAGCCTGTGGGACTCCGGAAGCAGCCGACAGGTATCGACAGGCCAAGCGGAATGCGGCTCGGGCAGTGGCTGAAGCAAAAACTCGGGTGTGGGAGGAGTTCGGAGAGGCCATGGAAAAAGACTTTCGGACTGCCTCGAAGAGGTTCTGGCAAACCGTCAGGCGTCTCAGGAGGGGAAAGCGGTGCTCTACCTGCACTGTGTATAGTGCTGGCGGAGCGCTGCGGACGTCGACTGAGAAAATTGTCAGGCGGTGGAAGGAATACTTCGAGGACCTCCTTAATCCCACTGACGCGTCTTCCGAGGAGGAAGCAGAGTCTGGGGATGAGGGGAATGACCCGCCAATTTCCGGGGGCGAGGTCACTGAGGCAGTTAAACAACTCCTTGGTGGCAGAGCCCCTGGTGTTGATGAGGTCCGCCCCGAGTTCCTGAAGGCTCTGGACGTTGTAGGGCTGTCCTGGTTGACACGCCTCTGCAATGTTGCGTGGAGATCAGGGGCAGTACCCGTGGATTGGCAGACCGGGGTGGTGGTCCCCATCTTTAAGAAGGGGGACCGGAGGGTGTGTTCCAACTACAGGGGGATCACACTCCTCAGCCTCCCCGGGAAAGTCTATGCCAGGGTGCTGGAAAGGAGAGTTCGTCCGCTAGTCGAACCTCTGATGCAGGAGGAACAATGCGGTTTTCGTCCTGGTCGCAGAACACTGGACCAGCTCTTCATCCTCTCGAGGATACTTGAGGATGCATGGGAGTTTGCCCAACCAGTCTACACGTGTTTTGTGGACTTGGAGAAGGCATTCGACCGTGTCCCTCGGGGTGTCCTGTGGGAGGTGTTGCGGGAGTATGGGGTGTCTGGCCCATTGCTACGGGCCATTCGATCCCTATACAACCGTTGCAAGAGCTTGGTTCGCATTGCCGGCAATAAGTCGGACTCCCGGTGGGTGATGGGCTCCGCCAGGGCTGCCCTTTGTCACCGGTTCTGTTCATAATTTTTATGGACAGGATTTCTAGGCGCAGCCAAGTGGCGGAGGGCTTTCGCTTTGGTGGCCTCAGGATCTCATCTCTGATCTTTGCGGATGATGTGGTTCTGTTGGCTTCATCGGGTGAGGGCCTCCAGCTCGCACTGGAGCGGTTCGCAGCCGAGTGTGAAGCAGCGGGAATGAGGATCAGCACCTCCAAATCTGAGGCCATGGTTCTCAGCCAGAAAAGGATGGAGTGCCCACTCCGGGTCGGGGATGAGGTCCTGCCCCAAGTGGGAGGAGTTCAAGTATCTCGGGGTCTTGTTCGCGAGTGATGGGAGAAGGGAGCCGGAGATCGACAGACGGATTGGGGCTGCAGCTGCAGTAATGCAGACGCTGCACCGGTCCGTCGTGGTGAAGAGGGAGCTGAGTGTAAAAGCGAAGCTCTCAATTTACCGGTCGATCTACGTCCCTACCCTCACCTATGGCCACGAGCTGTGGGTAGTGACCGAAAGGACGAGATCGCGGATACAAGCGGCGGAAATGAGCTTCCTCCGAAGGGTGGCTGGCATCTCCCTTAGAGATAGGGTGAGAAGTTCGGCCATCCGGGAGGGGCTCAGAGTAGAGCCGCTGCTGCTCCACATCGAAAGGAGCCAGCTGAGGTGGTTTGGGCATCTGACAAGGATGCCCCCTGGGCGCCTCCTGGGTTTGGTGTTCCAGGCATGTCCCACCGGGAGGAGGCCCCGGGGCAGACCCAGGACACGCTGGAGAGATTATATCTCTCGGCTGGCCTGGGAACGCCTTGGTGTTCCCCCGGATGAGCTGGAGGAGGTGGCTGGGGAGAGGGAGGTCTGGGCCTCTTTGCTTAGGCTGCTGCCCCCGCGACCCGGCCCCGGATAAAGCGGATGAAGATGGATGGATGGATGGATTTCATTTCAGTATGGCTCCAAACCACAACATTCATCTCGAGACACTTCATGTTATAAGGTAAAGATCTTATAGTAATAGGTTGAAAAAAACAACAATCAGACAAGCAAACACTTTCAAACACTTGGTGACAGTCGGAAGGAAAAACTCTTAACAGGAAGAAACCTCCAGGGGAACCAGTCTCAGCCGTCTGTCATGACCAGTTGGGGGTGAGGGAAGTGAGATGGGACAATAACAATAACTAATGATTAAATGCAGCGTGGTGTCATGGTACCTGGTTCATTTATCCAGAGTTTTAAGTTTTGGGATGTTTTGGGGGTTTTCAATTAATCCTGTTCTACAGATTTTTGGGTACACTCTTGGTTAACATAGGTTTTTGTGTTTGAACTCCATAGTTTCCTGTTTGTTTTTAATTCCTAGTGCCTTTACGTTTTATTATCGGTATTTCTGGTTCATGGTTTCTTGTGTGATTATGTTTAGTCATCATTTTTTGTAGTTTCTTTATTTCTTCCCAGTCATTTCTCTCCCTGTCAAGTTCACATGTTTCAGTCTTGGTCTCTGTGTCTCTGTGTTTAGTAACAGCAATAAACCTGCCTCTTTCAGTTAATCATTTCTGTCTCTAGGTCCTGCATTTAAGTCCTGCCTTGAAAGGTGATTGAAGAAGACATGCTCACTGCATCATGGGAAGGCTTCTCTTCATCTCAGTGTGGAGTCCATGCAACTCTGGCCCACAATAAATAAAAAACATCAAAACATCAAAACAATGGTGTGGTTTCCCTCAACAGTCATTTCAAAATCAGATGTAATAGCGGAGTAAAAGAGACAAATATGAAGCAAAGTATACTAAAAAATAAACTACTGATAATCACTTATAATCAGTGATGGGAATAACGGCGTTACTAATGGCGTTACAAGTAACGGCGTTACTTTTTTCAGTAACGAGTAATCTAACTAACTATTGTTACAACGCCGTTACAGTTACTAATAAGAAAATGCGGTCCGTTACTATTTTTCAACAAACAGACGGTTGAAGCTGTGTTCATCTTACTGCATCTTATATCAGTTGCAGGGAAGTAGCTGTAAGTAATCCGGACGCTACAGCTTTAAGCAGCTGCGCGCTCCCACGGACGGTAATCACGATCACTTTTTGGCACAACACCTGGAGCTCAGGGGGCAAAGCAATCGCATGAGTGCTGCTGTTTGACCGATCACATGACCACTTAAAGACAAAGCAACAAGGTGATATATACCAGCTTTTAAATTGTGTTGATAGGCCACGTAAAACCAGAGTCATGATAAACAATATATACGCAGCGTTTTGTCCTAGTTTCGTAACGTTTACTGTCTAAGGACAGCGCAGCGAGCACTCGTTGGTTATGAGCAAAAAAACCCCCCAAAAAAACAAAAACAAAAACAGGGGAAGTTTTATGAGTGAGGAGAGAGAGAGCAGAAAAAGAGAGAGAGCGAGTTTTGAGATGTGAGAGTTTGTGACGTTTAGCGTGTTTGGAGTGTGTAGTTAATGTGTTGTCTTGTGTAGTTAGTGTGTTGTGGACAATTTTGTGTTGTGTGTCAGAACAATGAGGCGACTGCTGTCTCCAGGTAGAAAAAGCAGCGACACACCTGCTGCTGTCAGACCTGCAGGTATCAGGCTGTGATGTTTCCTTTATAGTGGACAGAAATAATTTTTTTGGAGTGGCACTAAGTTGACATTAAATTTTATATTTGGAAAATGAATTCATTTGCTTTGAAACTGTATTTTATCCCTTAAAAATTTAGCTCTCGAATAATTTCAGTTTCACAATTCAGTTTTTTGGGACTTATATCCGGTTCCGGTTCCAGAGTAATCAAGCGCAGATTAATTGAACTCCGTTTTACCAGCGGATTGAAAGTGTACGGACAGGAATCTACAGCATGTTGAGCTGGTGCTGGATTAAGACCTAAGAAGTCATGTCAAATGACCAGCGGATAAACTCTCAGGTTGGTAATACATGTATGGTAAATGGACTGATTCTTATATAGCGCTTTTCTAGTCTCCCGGAGTACTCAAAGCACTGTATACAACATGCACATACACCCATTCATACAAGCACTTCTAAACACAAGTACAAACTAATCTACATTCACACTCCGATGAACGCATCGAAGGGCAACTTGGGGTTAGTATCTTGCCCAATATGCAAGAGTGGGGAAGCCAAGCATCGAACCACCAACCTTCCAATCAGTAGCTGATCAGCTCTACCACCTGAGCCACTGCCACCCCAGTGAGAACAAGCGTCATGTACAGTAACTTTTAAGATTATTGTAGCTGTTAGCTAAAAATGCTAATTTAGCGTAGTTTGCCCTGGGTTCAGCTTTGACAAACAAATATGATCTACTGTTTCTAGTAGAATCCCAAAGTTGTTATTTTGTACCCTCTCAGAGCCCTGTGTGCTTGCAGAGACCGCTACAGTAGGTGAAATGTGCAAAATAATGTCCAAATAATGGTATTTTAGGTTTATTTATGTCTTACACAGCATCCCAGCTCTTTAGCTAACTTAATAACTTGAGCTAAAGTGAATAGTTAGTCTAAAAAAATAAAGAAGAAGACATAAAGATTCAATCTGAGCAACTCAAATTCGAATTTAACTTATTCAAATTCTAGCACAAAGTTCTGCCCATACAGATTCCAAACTCTTCACCATGGCCAAGAACAAAGAGCTTTCCAGTGATGTCAGGGACAAGATTGTGGACCTACATGGTTGGAATGGGCTACAAGACCATCGCCAAGCAGCTGGGTGAGAAGGTGACAACAGTTGGTGTGATTTGCTAATCGAAGAACCATAAAATGACTCCCAGTCTCCCTCAGTCTGGAGCTCCACACAAGATCTCACCTTTCAATGACAATGTTCTAATCATTCTAATCCGGTCATCGTTCTAATCCCATACAATCCCAACGATTCACCATGTTTGGAGGAGGAAGAATGCTGCCTGTGACTCTAAGAACACCATCCCCACCGTCAAACATGGAGGTGGAAACATTATGCTTTGGGAATGTCAAGGGGACAGGACAACTGTACTGAATCAAAGGGAAGATGGATGGGGGCGTGTACTGTCAAATCTTGGGTGACTACCTCCTTCCCTCAGCCAGGGCATTGAAAATGGGTCGTGGGTGGGTATTCCAGCATGACAATGATCCAAAACACATAGCCAAGGGAACAAAGGATTGGCTCAAGAAGAAGCACATTAAGATCTCGGAGTGGCCTAGTCAGTCTCCACATTAATGACTTGGAGAGGATATGCAAGGAGGAGTTGGACAAAATTGGAGGATTTGCCACCAAGTACTAAAGCATGTTTTGCAAATACTTATTTCATCCATGAAAATGAGAATTAATTTATCATTTTTATGAAATGCCTTTCTCTGGATTTTTTGGTTATTGCTCTGACTCATCCTTTGATCCCTGGAGCCCCCGTTTCCCCATCATCTGTTGTATATATCACTTTGGTATTATCACTGTAAATAAACTCACTACACCTGACCTCCTTGAATCCACCCATTGAATCCTCTCAGCCCAGTATTCGTGACATGCTGTCGGTGCAGATGCTTGCAAAGAGCAGCCATTACCCTGAGGATCGTGGCTCAAAGAGTTGTGAGTTCGCCTTGTAATCAGAAGGTTGTTGGTTCGAGCCCCGGCTTGGACAGTCTCGGTTATTGTGTCCTTGGGCAAGACACTTCACCCGTTGCCTACTGATGGTGGTCAGAGGGCCCAGTGGCGCCAGTGTTCGGCAGCCTCACCTCTGTCAGTGCGCCCCAGGGTGGCTGTGGCTACAATGTAGCTGCCATCACCAGTGTGTGAATGGGTGGATGACTGGATATGTAAAGCGCTATACAAATACAGGCCATTTACCATGTCTCCTTTTCAGCTTTTGCAGAGTCCCATCGTCAGAAAACTTGACTCTATCTCAACCTGACCTCTACCATCAATTTATTATGGAGATGTCTCCGACTCAGGCCTGGGGGCTGTTCTTTCTCAACAACAGGACGCATTCCTGTGCTTTCTATTCTTGTCACTTCTCCCCAGCTGAACACAACTATGATGTGGAGGATCATGAGTTACTGGCCATAGAGGAATGGAGGCATTGGTTGTAAGGAGCTGAGCATCCCTTTATTGTATGGACTGACCATAAAATCCTGGCTTACCTCCAGTCGGACAAGTGGCTCAACGCTCGTCAAGCCAGGAAATTAAATTCTTCACACAATTTAATTTCACAATAACTTACAGGACTGTGTCCTGGGATGTCAAACCGGATGCTCTCTCCCAGCAATTCACCACCTCTGATAATCTCTCAGATGAGTCAACAGTCCAGCTTCAGTCGACTGTCCACTAAGTTCAACAAGCCGAACCCAATCCTGGAAATGGTCCATCTAGTTGGCTATCTATGTTCCGTCCTCCACTCGTTCCAAGGTAATTCATCATGCACACATCGACGAATTCTCTTGTCACTCTGGAATCAACCAAACCATAACATTCATCCAGCACCTGTTCTGGTGGCCTATACTAATCAAGGATGTCTGTTAAAATGTGTTAGCATGCTCTCTATTCGATTTTGTCACTGGACTTATTGGTTCACCTAGGCTGCACATTTTGTTGTTCTGCCTAAACTCCCTTCATGCCTAGAGACTGCCAAACTCCTTACCAATCATTTATTCCAGCTTCATGGCAAACTGTTGGACATCGTTGTTGACCGGGACCCCAGTTCACCTCACACGTGTAGGCTGTGTCCTGCTCGGCCGTGGGTGCTACGGCTAGCTTCCAGGTTTCATTCCCAGACCGATGGCCAGGCAGAGCAGCCCAACCAAGAACTGATGACTGCCCTTCACTGCATCGTCGCTACTAATCAAACACTTGGAGCTCCCAGGTGTCCTGAATTGAATATGCTCACAACATTATGACCTCTTCTACTACCTGGCTATCTCCATTTGAATCATCTCTTGGCTATCAACCTCATCTCTTCCTATTCCTCGAAGGTGAGCTCTCTGTTCCATCTGTTAAACATCATCTCCGCAGGTGCCACCGTGTCTGAAGGGCCATCCAGGCTGCTCTGCTCTGTACAAAGCAAGAGAATAAATGGTGGACTGCAACTAAGTCCCTGATCCTGTCTACAGTCCTGATCAGCAAGTTTGGCTTTCTACTCATTTTATTGCCCAAAGATTTTCTCCTTTATTGGCCCTTTTGTTATTGACTCCATTATTAGGTCACGCTCTTAAATTACCCCAAAGCATTACAAATCCATAATGTCTTCCATGTGTCTCAGCTGTCATCTCCAGTCCTTTTTATGTGTGTACAGACCTTCCTTGGATTTCCCTCCCTGAGCTGAGTGAATGTGGAGTGTTCAAAGTGTCTTGGATATTTGGCGCTCCCTCCTCCCTGGATCCCTGGAGGCCCCATTTCCCATCACCATTTGTAAATGTCACATTGGAGGGAGCGCCAAATATTCACAATACAAGACACTCCACATTCATTTCAGCTCAGGCAGGTTCACCAAACACTCCAGGGAGGGAAATCCAAGGAAGGTGTGCACACACAGAAAAAGGACCGGAGATGACAGGTTTCAGCTGAGACACATGGAAGACATTATGGACTTTGATGTTTTGGGGTAATTTGAGATGGGCAGAGCCTGTCAGAGACACAGCCCTGTGTCCTCACATACTGTGGGGGCCCAGTGAGGTAGTCCAGTATCCACTGGGACAGGTGGTGGTCCACTCCTGACAGCTTCAGCTTGTCCCTCAGAAGTCCAGGCTGGATGGTCTTAAAAGCACTGGGAAAATCAGAGTATGTCCAGGCTTCCCCAGGTGGGTCAGAGCTTGGTGCAGGAGGCACCTAGCTCACAAAGCCAGGCTGGTTGGTGAACTGCAGTGGCTCCAACAAAGACCGCTGCAGTTCGGAGATGTTTGAGGACCAGCCTCACGAGGGTCTTTATCAGATGCAAGGTCAGTGCTGACCTAAGCTATCAGTGTCATCCCCGTGAGGAACAGGGATCTTCCAACACCATCAAATGCTTACCCTTGTCCAGCAGCCGGAAAGTGAACTTCAACAGGTAACCAAAGAAGTGATGAGCAGTCAGGCTTGTAACCTCCATTCCTACCTGTTCATGTTTCTAAAGTAGAATCACTGCAGTCATCACTTTAAAGATTCATTCTGCTGGTTTTCATCTTTGCTTTGTGTTCATATATAAACACTGAAAGAAAGACTGTATGTTTGTTCTCAATACATTAGGGCTTAGATGTTGTGCAGAGCTGCAGCCTAAGATTTATATTGTTAACTGAAAGCCATGAGACAATGTGTTTTACGGAACGGTAAATGGCCTGTATTTGTATAGCACTTTACTCAGTCCCTAAGGACCCCAAAGCACTTCACACATTCAGTCATTCACCCATTCACACACACATTCACACACTGGTGATAGCACGCTACATTGTAGCCACATGTACTGTAATGTAATTGTAGTAACTCCATGGCAGACCGGTCCACAATTCAATGCTTTTCAGCATACTTTTGTTGACTCGCTTCTATACACGGTTGTCGTTCCTGCACAGCTGCAGCTTTTCAGCCACCAGCCGAACTTACAAACACCAACAACAACCACATTTAACAGTCACAGACTTTTACGCCGGTGAGGCGTGATTGCGGATGCTGCTCAGGTGCATCCGCTTTCCCTGCAGCGAAGGCCACCTGAGTGGCGAGCAGCGGCGACGCAGCACTCGTGACCTCCATCTTCGGCTGCGCCGGTCTCTCGCACGCCTAGTCCTCCACCTCTGGCTGGGCAGGTGTGTGGGCTGGTGGTGGGCCTGGCTGTTGCTCAACGGCCCTCCTCTGGGGAGCAGGAACAGATGGCGACCCCTACCGGGCACCAGCCACTCCCACCCGAAGAGTGAGGATGGGCGCGCCACAATAATGTATTTCTGGGTTAAAAGGAAAACATGAATACACCATCTAATCAAAAAAGTAAACATTTCCAAATGTGAGAGGGTTTCTGTTAAGTGTGTGCCATCAGTATTGTGCAAACACAATTTAGTTTGCACTAAAAACGTCTCATAGTCTTATTCTCATAGTTTTATTTGAGAACACAACATCTGTCCGTACCAATAGAATACATTCCTCAGAGCTATGTTCATTAAATCTTCAAAGCAATGCTCATACCATGTATTCTTAAAAGATCAAAAGATAATGAAAAACGCTGAAGAATAACCAACATAAATGAATTTACTCCATGACTGACTCCAGCATATTCCCAGGTGTCTTAACTTGTTATTTGGCTGTCCTCTGCCAATATCAGGAACAACCACAAACCACAAGCTTTTTTTTATTTAGTCACATAATTGTTCTATTTATCATTCGTACTCGAATGGTTCTGTCATTACAAGCACGTGTGGGCAAAGTGGGTAATTTATGTGGAACATTCTTGAATATGTTGTGTTGGCAACAATCGTGCAGTCACAAGTTACAGACAATACGAAAGAACTGGCTCTTACATGTTTAAGGTACCTTCCTCTGCCATAATGAGGAAAAGTGTCCAGATATAATTAATGTGGGGCCTGCCATCTGAATCCCATGTCGTTCAGATGGCAGGCAAGTACCTTGAATTACCACCGTATACCAGTGCAGACCATTACTGGAACCGTGTAATGCAATCCCTGGATTTTAATTGCCAGTTAATCTCCAGTTAAAACACAAACTGCCTTATTTTGTTACTAAATGTTGCTAAGAGTGGCATATTGACAGAGATATAAAATTTGGTGGGAGTGAATTAAAGAATTCGCTGTTTCATTTGCATCAGTGTCATTGCCTCTAATTAATTGTTTTGATAGGCACGAGAGAAAAAAATGTGATTTTTAAAAACGTTTATTTCAAAAACCAGGCTGTAGGTGGTTAGTAATCTGTCATTCCACGGTACGTCTAAGACTGTGTTTATGCCACATAAACCATAATTAAGGCTGGGCAAAAAAACAACAAAGATTAGGAGATCTTTGTGGTCATGGTTAAAAACCAAGTCTGAAGTGTTTTTGACAAAACTCTTGTGTGCGAAAAAGTCACTGCACACCCATTTAATAGCACTTACTGATCCAAGCCATCATCCAACAGGACAACAAGTACACATTGTCTGCTGGAGTGTGACACGATGCAAATCCTTCTTTACTCTTTTGCAGGAAAATTGCAATACGGATCCATCTTTCACAAACATGTGCAGTGTTGACTGCTTCTTACACTGGCACGGAGCAATGCCCCTTACCCAACTTCATGTTCTTCAGAATGAGTGAAATTCTTTACGAAGTACTGACCTTACTTTGAGTTTGATTCCATAAAAAGTGACAAAAACATTAGTGTCCGTTGTGCGTGGGAAGAAAACTTCTTTTTACAGCGAAAAAAAACTCTAAACTTCCGAGCAAGCACCGAGTAGCTACGACGTAATGGGAAACTCACAGAGAAACTCACGTATCCTTCCACTGACCGCTGCGGCACACCTGCACCAGGGTAAACCTCCGCCTACCCCACTCCTGCTTTACAGGTGAAAATAGAGCAACAGGACCGCTAGTCTTTGATTTTATTTATTTTCTGCTGTGTTTTACTTGCATCTATTTGAAAGACTGAGTGTAAACACAAAAAAATATATATTTTATTTTATGTGCTGGAATGTGCAGAAAATAGGTTTAAATGTTAAACTAACTTCTTCCAGTCAGAGAATGTTGCATATAATAAAATGTTTGCTTGATGCATAAAGTTAAAAGATTAAAACTAATAAAACAAGTTTTAAAAAGAGACTTTTCCATTTGATTACATTTTGTATGATGGATTATGCAGAAAAAGTAGAATTGGGCTGAAAGATCTATCGCTTTATCACCTATTCAGGTTGTAAATCGTGTTTTTAAACAGTAACTAAGTGACTAATTACTTTTGAAAACAAGTAATCAGTAAAGTAACAGGATTACTTTTTGGGGGAAGTAATCAGTAATTAGTTACTGATTACTTTTTTCAAGTAACTTGACCAACACTGCTCTTGACTGATGCCTAAATACATATACGGCAAATACTGGCACTTCTTTGGGATTATTTTATATGCATACTATATAACATTAATGTTACCCTGTCCAGGAATCATCGGCATGTACAAACCATGCACAGTTTTAATATTTTATCTTTATTTATTACAGAAACATAAATACAGCAGATTTAATATGAAGGCTAAAGCTCTCTGAAGTTATGCTGCATAGCTCTGTATGTCAGTTACTCAAATGCAGGATAATATTTATAATAGTACTGACCTCGCTGTGCAATACAATAAACATGGTGTGCCGACTTTATCAGAACATATACAACAGCTAGTTGCAACAGTTTATTATCCCTGTGTAACGGAGCCTCTGATCAGACATGTTAATTAGGTATCAAGTTTATTTTAAATATCTTTAAATAAAGCCTGATGTTCATCAGAATGTTTCAAACATGAAGCAAAGAAGTCTTCAATTTGTCCGAGTTTATCTGCGTTTTAGTTATTTTAACATCCCTCCTGCACAGGTGGTCAGCTGTTTACTCCGTGGTGCAGTCATTTACCTTTTAACATCCACCAGGGTGCCAGTTAACCACGTAGTGGTAGAGTTAGTTAGTCGACATTTAGCCACATGGCAAAAAAACATAGTTTTAGGAAGTGAAACATTTTAACTTTGAAATCAACTCTCTTACATGCACTTTGGCTTTAGAGATTTCCGGTTAGATTTCCATGTGCTATGCCAGAGAGGTAAATATAACAGAGTAGATATCAATCTAACCTTGCCAATACTCCCCAAAAGATTACTGCCAGTATGATGGATGTTAAGAGGTTAAGAAAAACAGACGAAAAAGAAGTGGCACCTTAAATTTACTTTGTGGTACAAACTTTTGTACTTTTCTAAATTTTTCAATACAGAGACTTGCTGGCTAGAATAATCAGATATATCTATATACAACATCTTATCACACACCTTTACTATCGTATTTGGTTTGTATGAAAAAATAACTTATAGCCTTTATATATTGGATCACATTTCACATACACACGACCGTGGAATGGATTCAGCTTATAAAACAGACTGCTAACTTTTGTTTTCAGTTCTGTTACCTCCAAAAATCTCAGACGTGCTTTACAATAAAGAACATCCTTAATGTGATGATACAAAGAAAAAAAGAAGATATCCTGACTCTTTCAGTAACTGTGACAAACTGAATTTGTAAAAAAAAGAAAGTAATGCTGACTTCCTGGCTTTGATGTTGTGCCAATGTTGCCATGGAGTTTCAGTGATGTCCCTGGAGCAGAGGCATCCACATTGTGTGTGAGCAACCAAATGTCCGCACAAATCAGCCATGTAAACTAGCTTCAGTTGTGTCAGAGTAATGGAAACCATCATGCACACCTGCTGAACAGACACAGCAAGTTCTGAGAGATGAGCAGAGGTTGGCGGGAGAGAAGAGGGGCGGAGATTCTGTTAGCGTCCAACGTGGAATTGCTGGCTTTTAGATTTGTGCAAGCACCTTTGGTGTTACACATCCTTCAGTCTGATGACGAGACACTACAAGATATCCACCTACAGAAACGCAGATATACACGCTATGTCTTAAAATGTGTAACCACTTGTCAGTTCAGAGGCACGCCGCTTTTAATGCACTTATTTCACAGCAGGGCCGCTCCGCTGAGTTGCTGTCCTCTTGTCTGTTTTTGGCAATGCTGTGTGTGGTCTCGTCTGACTGTGGAAAAACAACACACATCTTAAAGTCAAATTCAAAGAGGATCATTTCTGAAATACTGCTAACATAATTATCATTATTATTGTTGATATATCACCCTATTAGAGCACTTTGCTCTCGCACTGCAGGCTTACTTGTTGTTTCTAGAGTATTTAAAACCTTCAGTTTTCAGGCCCCTCTCTTGAATTATATACCTGTTAGATGAATAAGTTTAATTATGTAACAGTAAGGTTGAACTCCTTTGCACTGGAAAAGAACGGTGTCATGATCTCTGACCCTGTGTTTCAGTTTGAGTCTTTGTTTGGTTGCAGTTTAATTTTTCACTTTTGTGTATTTACTTTACATTTATACCCAGTAAGAGGTTTTGGCTGTTTTGTACTTCCAGTCTAGAGTTTAGGTTTTTCAGCTCTCCACTTCCGTCATGTCCCCTAAGCTCCTTGTGCTGTAAAGTTAGAGGCATAAATTTGATGCATCCCCAGGATGCTCACTAAATACAGGAGGCGAAATCATTCATCCTCTGATAGACTGGCCACCTACAACAACTGCAGTAGGCTTCAGACCGCTTGTGATGGTAAGTTGGACAAGAACAGAAAAGGATGGATGGAAATATCTGTCACCGAATGTGAACAAAGCTGATGATTCACTGCTGTCTTCCAAGTATATCATGTGTTACTTCCTCTTTACGCTGTCTCTGTTCATGCTAGAACCATCTGGATGCTGTGGTGAGGTTATTTATGGCGCAGCAGAAGAGGATGGAAATTGTGCTGTTAGGTAGGTTATTTATACTACAGCAACATTTTGGGAAATGTAAGACATTTTAAGACCTTTTAATTTTTTTAAAGAAATAGAATAATACTGGCATACACCACATTCATTTGTTTTATTTCGTATCGCACCTCTACCTGATCTTGCAGAAGCTGATGCAGTCCACGTCGCTGTATTGTGAGCACACGCAGCGCTGAGCCTCCACCCCTATCCTCACCCGCTCGGTCCTAGCGGAGCGTCTTAAACGCAGGGAACCCTGGTAACTGGACATACCAAATGGTACTGTGTGCCTAAAAGAAGAAAAGCAGACACAATACACTTACTGACCACAGAACTATGAGTTTTACAGCTGGAAGCATACATCAGTGTTTCAGTTTCCACATTTGCTCTGAAGTACACTTTACTGGGTGATGTAAATTTTGTCATCAGCTGCCCCCTGTTGTGACTGCAGAGACACTACACTACAAAGCACCAACATGCATCCTCGAGGAAGGAACAAAAGAGAACAGCTACTCTGTGGCTTCCCCAGCTGCCTGTGTGCATGTCCACAAGCAAGCACAATCCTGGCCTTGGGATGTTTATTCTCTGACTCTGCATCAAAGGGGTGCAGCTTACACTCTGTTGTGGTTTTATGAGGGTAAAGGTACTCTGTGGTGGTTCTAATTTTTGTCTTGTGATATAAAATGGGGGCAGAATATATAAAACACCTTTCGGAACAATTCAACCCAGCACATCACGACCACAACACGACACTGCTGCCTAAAAATATCCCTGTTATTCACTTCTTAACATCAAGCAGGTGAGCCATCTAAGTTTAGGATTCAGTTAATATCTGTTCCTTTTCATGGAATTTTCACCTGATTAGTTTAGACCAGGGGTCTGCAACCTTTAACACCCAAAGAGCCATTTGGACCCGGTTTCCACGCAAAGGAAAACACTGAGCCGCAAATACTTTTTACATCTAAAATGAAGATAACACTATATAGTTTTTTACCTTTATGGTTTGTTTGAACAACTAAAGTGTGTTGCTTATGAAATCCATGAAGTGCTACAGAGAAAATTACATTTTATTTATGTAATTAACACATTTTGAACTCTTAAAGAAATATAACAAAAGGAAAGCTGAACTAAAATGATCCAGCAAACAAAAACTGTTATATCGCCTTTGGGCTTTTGGAGCCTTGACCTGACTTTAAAAAAATAATTGGAAAAAAGCACTATGCTGCTAAAAAATGAAAAATAGACATTTGCAAAATTCTGCCTAAATATGTATTTTACCTGGTTAATGTGTGTGGCGGGGCGTGGTCTGCAGCGCCGCTGCAGGGGGGGCGACGCACCTGAGCGGCACCCGCAATCACGCCTCGCCGCCTTAAAGTCTGTGCTCTCTATGGCTGTATCCCAATTCAGGGTCTGCAGCCTTAAAGGCCGCATTTTAAGGCCGATTACGTCACCGTGACGAAGGCTGTCCCAATTCGAAGGCTGCTCGAAATGCGGCCCTCAAATGTGTCCTTCATTTCCCTGAATTTTAAGGATGGGTCGGTGTAGACTTCGTGGCCCAACATATCCCAGAATGCATAGCGCCGCGGTGGGTGTGGATAATTTTGCCGAAAAAAACGGCGGATGAGGGGCGCCCGAAGAGTAAACTTTAAGTAAGTACTGAATATTATGTCACTTATTTATGTGCAAATGTTTAATAACGAAGAACATTAAAACATTCCTGTTGGCCACATGTCAGCAAAGTTATGTGACATTAGTGACATTTGTACTAACTTGGTTTTAAAGCCTTTACTTTAAAATATACGCCGTCCAATAGCTGAGCTTAATCAGAGAATGATCAAAGCTCATGTAGAAACAAACAAACAAATGAACAAAAGATTTTCTCCTTCATTTCTGTCAAACAAAGCTGTATGAAACGTTTCCAGCTGTTAGTATTATGGTTGCTAGGCAACCTGGGCAGCGCAACAGAGGCTAGACCGTCCCATTTCACAAGCCTCGCACTTCCGGCCTTAGCGGTCTTTAAGTACCTGGCTCTTGAGGATCGTTGAGGCTGCGTACTTTAAGGCTGCAGACCCTGAATTGGGATACAGCCATAGGCTGTTGTGTTGGTGTGTGTCGGGCTGTGAGCTGAAAAGCTACAGCCGGCTGTTGCACCCATGCGTGCAGCCGCGTGTGAAAAGTGGTCAATAAAGAGATGCTGAAAAGCGTGTTCATGAAAACATCGTCGGGTCTGCCGTGATATGTTTACAATAAGACTTCTGCTCCTGAATCTCTGCGCACAGCGTCTGCAGATCGGGGCTGCACAAAGTCACTTTCATCTTTACGCAGGACTGTAAGCTGTCATCTGTGAGGCGTGAGCGCTGTTTGTTTTTAACATAGTTCACGGTGGAGAACAGCTGCTCACATAATGTGGATCCATAATTGGCCTACCTGGGGTTGAAAGTCTCAATAAATGCACAGCGTTTCTGCGGGTACACCGGCTTCCGCGAGTGTGACGCTTATTTTGAGCGATGAAAAAATAATAGAATATAATTTTATTTTTATATTTCAAGATCACAATAAGCTTCCAATTTAGAAGGTAAAAAAGAACTAACATGAATAAATACACTTCAGCTAAATACTTCTAATTTATTTTCCCAAACCACGCGGAGCCGCACGCTGCCGATCCCTGGTTTAGACCAAACAGACAGTAATGTGAAAACTTCATTTGAATTGTAACATTTTCTAGTTTCTGGGAATGCTTTTTGAGCATGTGTATAAAACAAAACGCAACACCACGCTAGCTTTTTTTTAATCATCCATGGCTATGACTCCAACCTCAGTCCCAAACGTAGCTCCAAACTCTAATTGTCTGTTTTTGGAGAAAAGCAAAAAGGGGAGAAATATAACGAGTTTTTCCTGGACTTGAAATGAAACAATAAAGATGCACTAACGTCTCAGTTTCTACAAAAATGATATATCAGCAAGTACAGAAACTTTTGCACAGTTTCTCTATTTTCATGGACAAATTAATGTAAATGGAAACAGAAATCTTCATGCAAGTTTTGGCTTCAGTGTGGAACAAATGGACACTGCCAGATGCATAGTTTCTGTTTTCATGATGTTTTGTCAGGCTTTAACTGCAAATGCCCTCAACTGCTGTTTTTTCAGGCGTTTTTCTGCGAAAAGTGAAAACCATGCACAGTGGGGTTTAGGTCAGGTGATTCCACTGATCCTAAACGCTGTGGCTTAGTGAGCTGAAGGTAATCTTTTATATATATATATATATATATATATATATATATATATATATATTATATATTATATATATATATTTTATATCAACAATCTAATAGATGGCAGCAAAAGTAAAAGCTATAACTTTTAATGCAATTTTTTAAATGATTTGAACCCAAAGTCCATGTTAGTCTTCTCTTTTGTGGGCATTTTTTATACATTTAGGATGACAGCCCGAGATACTTCATTTTTAATTCCTTAAAACTTGTTTTATGTTCAAAAACATAACTCATTTTATGTTTTTGAACATAAAACTTGTTTTATGTTCAAAAACATCAAACGAGTTATGTTTTATGTTTTTAAACTTTCACATTAAAAAACATTCAAAATTCAAATAGTACGATGTCCTACGAGTCCAAAATGAAAAATTCATATTTTTCCTGATCCCTAATAAAAACTGATAAACAGATCATAGCAACCTTTGAAAAATGAGCGCACTAATGATTAGCCATCAGTGCCAAAGAATGGAGGCAGTGCTAATCCAAAGATGGAAGGAGATTAATTCTTTCTGATATCAGGCAAATTTATTACAGTTTTTTGTTAATATATGTTCTGTTTTTCTTTGTTAACCGTAGCCACACAAAAATGGACTGGTCAAACGAACAGGTCCATATAAAATGCTGATATAAAAGATGTGAGGCAGCTACGCTGTTATGCTGGTTTGGGTCCATGTAACACCTCAGAGGGAAGGCTCAAGTTTTTGTGACTGATCACCGTTATCCTACAACGACTCCATCTAGATGTCGTGAAGGCTCACTGAATCAAAAACAAGCTCAACTTTGTACACTTTCTAATCAGAGTCAGTTAATCTTAAGTTTAATCACTTTCAGCTGCTTTGGTATTAATAAAAATTAACAGGTGCACTAGAGGGGGAACGATGAGACGATTACAAACAGACTTCATGAGGGCAGCTTGAGGACCCGGCGTCCTCTAGTGGGGCTTGTGCTCAGTGCCCGGCTCCATGGAGCCCGATCGGCATTTGCCTTAGAAGACCAGAGTTTGATGGTCCACTACTGGTGCCCTGTGCTTTTTATAGTAAAGTTCCAGAGATATAAAGTCATTGAGGAATAAGGGTATCTTGGCAGCACCCTAATAACATGTTTTTTTTTTCATGTTTTAAATTTCTCATCTATCGATCAATAGTTCACTTTCTTTTCTTTTCCAAATAAGTTGACTAACGTAACAAATTTTTTCACTGAGATTTTAACTTTGCAACACCCGGGTTTCCAGGTTTCCAGGTTTCCAGGTGTGGAGTCAGAGTTAGAATGCATTTTAGCCACATGATAAAAAAAGCATTTCACAAACTAGAAGCTGCCTTTCAATTATTCGCCCATCGCTTCCAGTGTTACAACCCTAAACTGATGTCTTCCATCTGGTGGATGGCCAAACTAGTCACCAAATCCCCTCTCTTTCTTCCCCTGATATGTCAAACACAGATCTCCATAATTAAGTTTGTCTATCAGTACTACAACAAAAAATGACAAAAACCAGACCAGTTAGAACCGAGCTGTACATGTAAACTCATCATGTTGACCTTGCTGTCCAGTCTTGTTGGAGTCTCCCTCAATGGCTCCCTAACAGATCACTTCACAGTGAACATGTTGTTTCCTTTGAACTTCAGAAGCGGGTCTCTTGAACAATATAAGCTGTGGTGCTGCAGGAGGGCCGTCACACTGACCATGAACCTCCTCTTCTCTACTCTTACAAACAGAAACAGCATGTGGGTGATCCTTTCTCTTACAAAATGTTTCATCTACTGACGTCTGAAAGGAGAGACGGTCTGTCCACACAGACACACACACTTTACATGCATCTGCATCAGGGTTTTAAATCAGAGTCAGTGTAGAAGACATTATCCATACCTCTGTATGAGTTTAATGATGTGGCTTTGTCACATGTCTGGGTACAGATCTTTGTCATTGTAAGCTTTCTTTTATTAAACATATACAGTATTATCTATTGCGATGGCTGTGACTCGGGTGTTGCAGAAGGTCGATGAACCGATCCTCTGCTCCTCCAGTCGACCTGTCGAGGCGGAGAATGCTGAACCCAGAGCTGCCCTTGATGTAACCATCAGAGTGCGAGAGTCATATGACTGTGTGTGTAACTGGGTGAATGATATTTTTAATTGAAAATGCTTTGAGTGTTCAACTTGAGCAGGAATGCTACCTGTCAGTGAAATTTCTGAAATTCTCTGAGCTGAGCACCAACTACACTGAAAGTTATTTAAATGACCATTTTTCCCCAGTGTGATGATTAGTTTCATAGGTCATCTTCACATGCAAGCGTGCATCTCCATAGTTATCTAGAGGTCCAAAAATGAGCCCTGAGGGTAAAATCAGGTAAACTCTACCTGGAGAGAGAAGTGCAGTCTGACTGATTGTTACTCTAGTTCTGAGTATTTAACCTTTTTGCATCCACCAGATTACTGGTGACCCATCGTGAGTATAAGGTTGTGGTAAGGTAAAGCCAGGCCTGTCCTGCAGGTTTTATATGTGTCCTTGATCCAACACAGCAGATTTAAATGGCTAAATTAGCTCCTCAATATGTCTTGAAGTTCTCCACAGGCCCAGTTGTTACAGATTCGGTGGTATTGCAAAAAACAGCTTTTTCGGGTGACTGAGTTTTCATAAAGTCAGCCACATACATAAACAAGCTTGTATGTATGATTATGTAGGGTAATGAAATCCGCCTGAAAGTGCCCCCACATGATGAGACCTCATACATTTAGGAAAATAGCTGTTCCACATGGCTGATTTCTATCATTAACCCTCTGAGGTCAAAGTCACCTTCACCGATGACCCTAACCCCGTGCAATCACAACATTTCTTGTTTGTTTTTTGTTTGTTTAAATTGTTCCAAGTTCTGGAAATCGTGGGATGAAAGAAATAGCCGGCTAATTAATCTACTGACCTTCCAGTTGGTAGATGACCCACTCTATCTCCTGAGCCACAGCTGCCTTAAGGGAAAAAACACTATCCAAACCTGCCTGGCCCTTTGTGATAAGGGAGGAAGTATGTCAGTACTGTATATTGATTCCATTTGTTTGTCTTTCTAGCATGTTAGCAGTGTAGCATCCACAGTTTTATGATGTGATGTTCAAATTTTGTGTGATGGTAGATAACAATAACATTTCGAGTGGATTTAATTTTGGTGAAAATCGGGTCAAGGTTAAAACCAAGTGTGAAAATCTGTCAAAACTTTACCCGCAATTTTTTATGGACCGTCTTCAAAATTTACAACAATATACTAGACCTTTGAAGCTATGCGTACCAAGGTTGGCTACGCATTTGACCTTGATCTTTATTGTTAGCGCCCGAGGTCACATTTCAAATGAAAGTGCCTGGAGATACCTGTACAACAAACTTTTTATTTTCTCAATATGATGGCGTCACAGTGACACCATAACAGGCTGAAATCATCATATTTTGAGATACAAACAGGCTGACATCAGGATGTTGTAATAAAAACATCATAAGTATATCTCTCACCCTGCTGAATTGTGCTCTCTTGTTAGATCACGAGTTAACCTTCCAAAAAATGTAATTAATTAAAGTTTAGTTTCACTAGTCACACCCAGGGTGGATTACTGACAGACCTGTTGAATCAAGAAATAACTTCAATAAAACCTGTCTGACAAAGTGAAGTAGGCTTAAAGATCGGAAACAACATGAAACAACCTCAAGAACCAAAAACAAACTGTCATCACTGACATCTATCAGTCGGGAAAGGGTGAAACACACTGAGAAACACTATCCACTAATGGAGAAAACCTGGAACAGTGGTAAACCTTCCCAGGAGTGGTCCGCAGACCAAAATGACTCCAAGAGTGTACTGATGACTCATTCAGGAGGTCACAAAAGAACTGAGAAGTAATCTAAAGAACTGCAGGCCTCACTTGCCTCAGTTAAAGTCACAGTTAATGCTTCAACAATGAGAAAGAAACTGGGCAAAAATGGCATCCAAGAGTTCCAAAGCAAAACCCACTGCTGTCCAAAAAGAAACAAAGGCTCATCTCACGTTTGCCAACAAACATACTGATAATCCCCAAAACTTAATATTTTGTGGACTGACGAGAGAAAAGTTGAACTTTTTGGAAGGTGCTTCCAGTCACGCATTTCATAAAAACAACATCATACCAACAGTCAAACATCGCAGCGATAGTGTGATGATAGGACAAAGACTACCTGCCACAAATGAAAACATCCTGAAAGAGAATGTCGAGCCATCAGTTTACGCCCTGCAGCACAAGTCGCACTTGGGTTGTGTAGCAGGACAATGACCCTAAACACAACAGCAGGTCCACCTCTGGATGACTCAATAAAAACAAAATGAATGTTTTGGAGTGGTTAAAGTTAAAGCCTGGACTTAAATCAAATTGACATATTGTGACATGACCTTAAAACATGGCATTCGGGCTGAGGTGGGTGGGTTAAAATTCCTCTGTAGAAATGTAAAAGACCCCACAGTCAGTTATTGCAGTTCTTTCAGTTCTACTTTAGGTAAACCCTCTACAAAGTGTATATCTTTGTAAACGAGTTTTCTGATACAGTACAGGAAAAAATGTTGAAACAATTACATGAAAAAGGAGGAGCATCCACGCTTAAAACTCTGATGTTAGTTTATATTCTGAACATCCATAAATCTGGAGTGCAATGTTAAAACCATAACTGTGATTTATTTAAGCGAGCCCCAACAACTTCACCCCCTATAAACACATCAATTTGACCTAAACCTTTAAAGTCACCAGATAATCTTACACTTCTGACAGCATGCATACCTCACACTTGTTTGATCTTTGCCTTTCAACTTGGGGTGGAGGTCAGTCTTACCATGCATCATACACATTTTCACATTAGTAGTAACAAAAATGATGCATGACTGAGACAGACAGAGGAACGCACCAAAATCTAACTCTGTTATCACAGCTAGATGATGGCATAAAACCTTAGTAATAATAATGGATTGGATTTATATAGTGCTTTTCAAGGCACCCAAAGCGCTTTACAATGCCACTATTCATTCACACTCGCTTTCACACACTGGTGTGTGATAGCGAGGCTTCCATATCGCGCCATCGGCCCCTCTGGCCAACACCAGTAGGGTAAAGCGTCTTGCCCAAGGACACAACGACCAGGACAGAGAGCCCAGGGACCGAACCGGCGACCTTCCGGTTACAGATGCACTTCCCAACCCCCTGAGCCACGGTCGCCCGAGGAAACTAATTTTAGTCCAATCACTTATGTTCACCTTTTCAACATGCGAAATTTCACCCAAAACATAAAATACTGTTTGCAGACTACTGCCAAGTGATATGTTAAAAGTAAACCCCAATGCCTGATGTCTAAGGATGACCCATGACCTCCTCAATGATAACCCCATTTACGGCTGAGTTAGTTTTTATGTGTAGCGAGCAAGTTAAACGTTGACATTTTGCAAATTAAGTGTCTCACATGCATGCATTTTGGCCTTAAAGTTCTTCTGTCATAAACATATTAATTTGGGTAGATCAGACAGTTGAAATTTCCTAACATGAGTGAATGTTATCGTAACCCTACCCTTAATCTATGCATGTAGTCTAGCCTACTTTCCCTCTGACCCAAGACAGGTTGCTTGTGACTGGAAGGAGACAATGTAGATGTTGATTTGAGACGATGTTGATTTTGTCAGGGGTTGCTGAGTGGAGGCGAGGAAGAAGGAACCCAAACGCAGGACTCACAGGTAGGTGAAGACTGGTGTTTATTGTGATGGCGTGAGCAAACAGAACAGAGGTAGGAAATGGCTGGCTGGCTGGATGACTGACTGAATGAAGGAAGGAAGGAAGGACGGACGGACTGAGTGGCTGGCTGGCGGAAACGACAACATAACATCAATGACACGACAAAGAACTGGTGAAAACGAGGAACTTAAATACACAGGTTGAATGATGACACTGATTGGAAACAGGTGAGTACAGGGCTGAACATAATCTGACTAATGACACGAGAGACAAGCTGACATGGGGAAAAAACAGGAAGTGGAAACATTGATGTGGGAAAACTGAAAACACTGGGTCACCGACCCAGGAACCCTGACAGATTTCTACTTAAATAGAAAACAAATTGAACGGTAACAGATGCTGTACATGTATGTAGAACCAAACCTGTCCAATAATACAAAATGCAACAGTTTTGTAATCGAGAACCTTGGATACTTGGAGGATTATATTTTATCAAATGCCTTCAGAACAAATTTTTGAAACCACAGTTTCAACACTTTGGCCTGTTTGTCCACACCCGGTCACATTTCTGGCTGCACCACTGCTTAAAAATTGGGAGCTCTGAATCTGATGTGCCAGTATTGATTAATATCTGCAATACATTTGAAGAGGAAAGACATCTTGATTCACTCCACATGGCACAATGCCCAGGTACCAAAGGAAGAAAGCCGACACACAGAGGCTTCATCTGTAAGGTGTTACTGCAGAGAAAAGGAACTTCTTTGATCTCATCGCAGATGTTCACTATTGATCACATGTACTTCTGCATGTGGTTACAGGACACAGTTGCTGCTCTGCACTGAAACCAGGCAGCTTTTACTCTGCTGCTGATGGCCACACTTCAAGCAAAAATCGGAGAACTGATAGTAGATGGATGACCAGATACCATTCCCCTCCTGGCTCTAACCATCACCCCACTACACACATTCTCATGACACACTACGTCTGGGTACTGCTAAACTTGCCCTGAGGCCTGTTGTTTTTAAATCAGTAAAGGCAGCTAAATCTAATCTACATACTACTCTGCAGATAGGCATTAGTTAATGTCTTCTGTTGCAGGTGAATTAGCTTTTGCTTTGTCTCTCACTTATCAGTGATGAAAAGGTTCAAAGCGAGTTCAGCTGTGGAAAGAAAAGCGCAATATTTAGAGATTTCAAATTGAAGACTGTTAAGCTAATATAAAGGAACAAGAATGCTGAATGAGTGAAAAACAGACGAAGGAAAACAATCGTCTCGGCAAGTCAAACCTATCTGATTGGTGTTGGACAACCCGTTTCTTCTGTTTTAAGATTCTTTAGAGTAAATTTCCAAAGGGTTCTTTCTATCTCACATTCCAAGGCTACCTATAAACAATCCAAACATCCAAGATGGCCAAAAGGTGGACACAGCCCCTCCTCCTGCTGCCTGTAAGAAATCCTCAGTGGAATTAAAATACCAGAGGGCTCAGGGTCTAGACCTTTACGGATTATATGGAATCGCTACACTTCACAAAGACACAGGAAATACTGACATATGAGAAAAAGCCCAGTTTATTTTTAGTTGCCCCCAAAATCCATTCCTGCTTTTAAAAAAATGCAAAGGACTCCCGAGTTGGAAATGGATGGACAAAAGAGCCCAGTTGCAGAAAACACAATACAATGATTTGCAAATTATATATATATATATATATATATATATATATATATATATATATATATATATATATATATATATATATATATATATATATATATATATATGTATATATATATATATATATACATATATATATATGTATATATATATATATATATACATATATGTTAAAAGAAATATATGGTCATTTTGAATTTTATGCTAGCAACAAATAGGTGGGGCAATAAATTACTGGAAAAACTGTCACCATTGGGGGGGAAAAGTACTCTATAGAACATCTCATACAGCAGAGGCATAATAAAATCCCAGAGAGATTCTTTGTTTTCTAAGTAAATATGGGGAGGGGTCCATCGTACTGTTAACGTCTGTTCTAAACATAATTTAGGAATTTTACGATCTATGGCTACTCAAGAAAAATGTTTACAAAGAGCAAAATGGAAAAGTTAATGGGAATGAGACAGCAACCAGCCAGTCTGATTGGTCAGTGAATTGTCAGAGTTATACAAATGGAAGTTAAAACTCTTCCATCCAAAGAGAAAATATACTGTAACCAAGATCTGAGGACCATGCTGTTGTCTCTGGTATTAAGCTCCTTTAAATGCACTGTGGTGAAGTGCAAACTTTGGCTGGCAGCTGACCAATCAAAATTTTCAATTTCATCAAATTGAAAGAGGAGAAGACCCATCAATCTTGTTAGCAGTGCACATTTCTTCGCCAGCATCCATGATATTATGACGCCAAATCACAACAACAGTTGCATCAAGGCACTTTATATTGTTAGCTAGACCCTACAATAATGCATATAGAGAGAAAACAAACAATCACATGACCCCAATTGGCAACAATGTGTCAGTTTTTCACAAATACACAAACTATTCACCCAGCAGAACGTATCTATTGGACCTTCCTTGCATTCACTAAAGTCATTGCCAACGCTGCTCAGATCCAAAGTATTTACACTATCTTCATCCTGCTCTCTTCCTTCTACTTTTTTACTTTGCTTGATAAACACAATTTAAAACTGTTCTATAAGATACTTTCCAAAAAACTAATTCCTGCATAGTTGACATCAAAAGGTTTGTGGGCATTTTGCACAAAGGGAGGAAGGTCATGAAGTACAAGCGTTTCCCAGCATGCCTCTCTGCCTGCAAAGTTTTTCAGAAAATGTGCTTAATTTAATCAGTAAAATGTAAAATGGCTGAGTAAATATTTGCAGTTGAAATTTAATTCATAAGGAAAATGTATTCAAGCAATGTTTGGCTTTGGTTCACAAGATAAAATCGAAATTGTGTGAAGCATCCAGTATAATGTAGACGGGGAGGGGCCCTCTTTGAAAGACATTTCCACGGGGTGCCTGCTACCTTCTGGGCCCGGCTATCTCACCACATGTTACACCTTTGCACACAACCCTCTGTAAGTTTTCCAACAGCATTGCTAATGTGAAAAAAAAATAAGGCCAGCTAACCTGGCCTGCGAAAACATTCAGCCAATTAAGAAGCAAAACACGAGACAAAGGAGGCCTTGAACTGTTGAGCTGAAACCCTATATCAAGAAGAAATGTTTGACTTTTAAAACTACAGCACCCGGCCTCCCCAGATCAGAAAGACTTTGAAAATGTAGCTAAAGTAAGAAGTGATGCAGATCAAATGATCAAAGAAATCTAATTTCTACGTTTCAACATCTGATTTCTTGTCTCTGTATTATTTGTGTACAGTGCACACTAAGAAACATGACGCCCAACACATTAGTAACCTATAGTAACCTAATAAGACATTAGCTACACACATCACTTGCTTAAAAACTGGTGCAAACTGAGAATGCCTGGAGAAGGACACTTACTCCGGTGTGTTGATCCAGATGATATCCAAGTGGCAGTAATACACACACTCCTTGTCTTTGTAAGTGTAACATGTGCACCTCTTGGATCGCCTCCTGGCTAATGGTGGCTCGCAGTCAGAACACGGCTCAACGTGGGAAGCAACAGTGGCGAGATCCTCCACCCCGCCAGGCAGACGTGCGCTCTGCTCGAATGCTGTCACCTCCTTCCTCTGGCTCACATCTTTCTTAAATGAAGAACCTGCAAGATTACAGCATATGAGAGCTTTCAATCGTAGTCTTAACCTGAAACAGCGTTTGTTAAAGCATGGAAAAGCTCTTTATAGATGCATGTATATTACATTTCTGTTTGAAAAGGTTACAAAAGATCCAGATTCTAGAGTGTTTAGCAGTTAAAACAAAATATCAGGCATAAATAGTTACAGATTTTAGTTTCATAACAGTAATTGGTCAATTCTGCTGAGAGTAGAGTTTGTCTCAGAGAGAAAATATATGTATATATATTTAAAGTCCCAGTCGGAGTCTTTGATGGAACTTTAAATAGTGAATTTCTTGTTTTAGTGATTCAAAACAATAAAAATACCGAACGAAACACCGATGAGTTTTCAAAAGATCTAAGACATAACATGTGCTCACTTTTAGTGGGATTTTTTTGTTTGTTTTAAAAAGGTTAAAACTGTATAGATATCATGGCGTCAATTGCAATGTTATAATAATAATAAGTATAAGTATAATCTTATACCGATGATTTCAGTCTAATTGCATGTTTTGATCTATCTGTTCTGACCTGTCTGTCACTGCTGCACAATAACGCACACCAGCTGGTCTGTGTGACCATTACTTCACTAAAACACAAACACAACAAGGACCGAGCACTACTCACCGTTGGTCAAAGATGCTGTCACCACGATTAGAAACAAAACTCCCACATCAAGCGATGATGATGCGTTAGCCATCACACGTGAAACATTAGAAATGAATAATCAACTTAAAAAAAAAAACAAACGAAAAAAGTCGAAATGTGAGAACAGGTGAATGAAAACGTCCGAAATTCTCGAGTAGCCGCTGTTATCTTATCTCAGTGAAGCGAGTCAAAGATGTCCTCATAGAGCATCATGTGTCTGATACAACTCTGCACCGCTGCGCTTCCACACTCCGTTTGCCTTTTACAGCCACTGGGGTTCGTTATGAGCTGACACCGCTGTGACAAGTGAGCATGAATATCCCGCCAGCTTCCTGAGACACCTTTCAAAATAAAAGACCCTGTTGAACGCTGCTGAAATCAAAGACGCGTTACACCCACGTTTGTGCGCCAACAGCACAAACATGACACAGAGACCCAGTTTAGTGACTACAAATAGTGGCCTAGCACACAGATATCAAGCATAGTGACAACTTAGGTTGAGCAGTTTAAGTGGCAAAGTTAGAGAGACAAGGTGGAGAATAGTGGGTGGACAAGGGATGTTGAAGTTGGAGCTGTCAGGAAGGAGGACAAGAAGAAAACCTCAGAGGAGGTTCATGGATGCAGTGAAGGAGGATATGCAGAGGGTTGGTGTGACAGAGGAGGACGCTGGGGATAGGGCTTATCCTCTTAATGCAAGAGGTGGGATACACTCTGGACAGTGATGCAGTGATGCTAATCTGATGCAGGGCTTATATATCTGTGTAAATTTCTTAATTATAATTAAGAAATCATATGTGTATTTTGTATTATTGTTTGTGTTGCTTTTATGCTTTTATGTTGAAAGTAACCTGTAGTTCTGGTTTGCCAATTTGACAGGGCTGTGCCTGCAGAACACCAGCAGCTGGGTGTTTTATGTGATGCATGAGGGCAGAGGTCAGGATCTCTTCAAGGATGCACTCCCTCACAGGGTTCTCCCGGCCATAAGCTTCGGGCAGCTGCAGTGCATCAGTATATCATACCTTTGTGGAGCTCTTATTCTACAAGTGAAGCAACTAAGAAAATATAAACAAACTAAGATGGTAAAAAAACGAACTATGATACACTACAGATCGTGCAGAGGGTTGGTATGATAGAAATGGATGCTAGGGTGAGATGGAGGCAAATGATCTGCTGTTTCAACCCCTAAAGGGAGCAACGAAAAGAAGATATGGTTAGAAGGTTTGAATTGTTACAAGCATGATTACTGGCTTTTTTTCATTACAACCTCACTCTCACGTCTCACCCATTAAGTAAAATCCTTATCCTTCCTTGTACTACCCTACTACACATCAGTCAGCGGTATCCTCTGCTCACATTGGTAATCTCAGGTGCTGAATGTGATTGACCTTTTATGGTCTCTGGTTACCACATCACCTTGAATCACTTCCTCTGTGGATGTTTTGTAAGTGATGTCAGCAAAACTTCATTTTCAGTATGTGCCATTAAATACTGTCAGTGAGTCTTCCTACTCAGTCAGATCCTGCCTATAAGCACAGGATGATGAATAATATGGTTAATGAATAATTTGACAGTTATTCCCATTTGTTAAGGGTGTGAAGGAGTAGTCAGGACTTAGTCACTGTGAGGAATGATAGAATTGCAGTGAAGTCTGTTATTGTTGTGACATCTGCTACAATTCAGGAGGTCAATGTGGGTCTTACATGACTTTAATGTTTCTGGTGCTTTCATGAGACACGTTACCATCAATCTGTCAAGTTTTAATCTTTGATTTCTGTTGATCATGTCTTGATGCATCCTCAATCATCCATGTAAGTAAATCTCCAAAGGTTGATTCTGTTCATGTGGACATAGCGTTACGCTATGTCCACATGAACAGAATCAACCTTTGGAGGTTTTGTTGATAATCTTTTTGTTTCTCATGAAATGTTGTTATAGCTTAATTATTAGTAATGGTGTGTTCACACCGAACGCGATAGAGGCGGTCAGAGCGTCAGGTTTACATGTAAAGTCAATGGAAAAGCGCGATGACACACGATTGCAGTCCGCGAAAATTCGGAAGCAGATTTGCGTCGCCAAAACGCCAAAACGCGTGAAACGCGTGAAACACGTGAAACGCGTGTCAGTGTGGCGCGTCTGGCGCGTTTGACTCGCGAAAAAAAAAAACACGCGTCAGTTTTTGTGTTGCATTTTGTGCATACACACATATCGCGTCAACCGCAGTTGGAAAAATCTGAACTCCAGCGTCAAATCAGGACGCTGCAACAACCAATCAGTAGCCTGGTGACGTGGCTCTGACCTAGGTCAAAGGGGCAGATCCAGCCAAAGCCCTTCATTCTTCATTCAATATGGAGGAAAAGCTCATCAGTGCCGTGGCTAATCATCCAGAGCTATATGATGCTAGCTACTACTTCTACCGAGACAGGAATAAAAAGGACCTAGCTTGGAGGCACATAAGTGAGGAGATCAGGCAACCTGGTAAGTTCATTCATTCTTCTTTTTAATTTTCAGACTGACCCGATGAAGCCGCGCAAGCCCGCATACTGTCCCGCTATTTTCCCACTGATGTACAAATACCTTTCTAGCAAGATAATGTGTTTATTCAGAGGACATCTGCAGGAGAAAGTGGAATAGCCTCAGGGACACGTATAATAAGGAGAAGAGGACAGAGAAGGAGAAGAGGAGTGGGTCTGCAGCAGGATCGGGGAGGAGATGGAAGTTCTTCGCGGTCATGGGGTTTCTGGACCCCTTCCTCACCCCGCGGGAGACTAGCGGCAATATGGTGCAGACCGTGGAGAACTTCTCCCCCGAGGACCAGGGACAGCCCGGAGAGGCAGCAGGGGAGTGTCAGTCAGAAGGTATGTTTACAATGAATTAATGTAGGCAGTTAATTTATGCGTGTTGTCATATAGGAATATATTTAGTTCATTAATAAACAGTATACAGCTGTTCATTCGTCACTGCCTGGCCTTTTCGCGGATTGTTTTTATTGCGCTGTACAGCATTGCATTCTGCAGCCTGATTGACAAATCTCCTCCGTGTCGTGTCTCCTGCGCTTGCCAAACTTATCATGTTTGGTTTTGATAACCATCACGTCCAATAGAAAAAACAGCACAAAAACACTCATAACTATGACCCTCATTCGGAAATACACACCTGCACTGCGAGGGAAAAAGGCGCACAAAAGTGGCGCCACAGACGGAGAACAAGCGAGGCATAATAATACTTTTACGTTTTAAAATCGACAAAGGTTTGCACTTTGAGAATCAACTTGTGAGAACTGCGACTACTGTTCATTGTTTTCAACCTGTTAACATTTAATATTGTCTTGATAGAGTCAACTGATTATGCAGCAGAGCATCCCCTGTTGCTTCTCCTGGCTCCCCAGGCCCTCCACTCCTGCTGCTGCACCCACAGGTATGAACATCAAGCACTGATAGCTTTTTACTCGCTTGGATTCCCTTGTGATCACCTTTACTAAATATCTACAACCAATCTCTTTATATCCTGTTTTTTTTTTAATTTTGAAAATGAAAATCTAGTAGCAGCCTTCTCATTACTTTGTGTTGTTTTGTGCTGTGTTTTACAGGCCCACAGAGGAGGACAGCTCGAAGGCGGTCGAGGGACAGGTCCCAGGACGGTCCATCGGCGGTGGAGCTGGCCATCCTGGAGTCCCTGAAGAGGCCACGCCCGTCTCCAACGGAGCATTTCCTCCTCGGCCTTGTTCCTGCTCTGGAGAGCATGCCGCCTCAGACACGAGAATTCGTGAAATTTCAAATGTATAAATTAGCTTTTGAAAACAGCACAGCTGTGTTAAATTTGGAAACATTGGACCCTAATGATCAGTAGTTTTCTGATGATGCTCTCCAGGGCAGAAACAATGCTGTTATTTTTCTCCTCCTTCTCCCCGAGGCTCTTCCACTCCAAGCTGGGTCCTTTTATTCCTTTCTCTCTGTAAATAGTTAAATTTTATATATTTATGTTTAATGTTTTTTTTTTTTAGTTAATTTTATATATTTTTTCCAATAAACATTTGTAATGACTAATGTCTGTTCTACTACACAGCAAATATTGACACACGACTTGACACAAGTAGAATTTATTTCATATTATACTAATGACAAAACATACTAATACAGTGGGATGCAAAGGTTTGGGCAACCTTGTTAAAAGTCATTATTTTCCTGTACAAATCATTGGTTGTTACAATAAAAAATATCAGTTAAATATATCATATAGGAGACACACACAGTGATATTTGAGAAGTGAGATAAAGTTCACTGGATTTACAGAAAGTGTGCAATAACTGTTTAAACAAAATCACGCAGGAGCATACATTGGCAACACAAAAAAAGAGAAATGAAATAAATATTTAGTGTATATCAATGTGTGTGTCTCCTATATGATATATGTAAGTGACACTTTTCATTGTAACAGCGATTCATACAGGAAAATAATGACTATTAATAAGGTTGCCCAAACCTTTGCATCACATTGTATATAGGAACATAGTAAAGACAAGTTACTTAAGAGAGTAAAGAGAGGTTAGTTTATTTTGGAGTAGAGCTCCATTTATTAAGAAAAATTTAAAAGGACAGGAACACTCTTTAGAGGTTTGTGGGTGGCTCTTAAAAGAGCCGTTGTGGGGAAGTCACTCGGACTTCAAACAGGCTACTCCTTTGGTTGCCAAGACACAGCTCCCTCCGCCGAGAAGTGGGCCATGAACTTCTCCCTCACCGGGACAGCCTCTCTGGAGGAGTTGTTTGCTGCTACACGACCCAGGCCTTGCAACGGCTCCACCACAGCAGGTGCCCCTCTCTCGTCCAAACAGCGCAGAAAATTGTGGAGAACACACGTCGCCTTCACACACTTCTCCGCAATTTCACGATGGAGCTCCATGGAGCGCCGATACAACCTCCACTGTGAGGAGAGGACACCGAAGGCACCCTCCACTACCATCCTGGCCCTGGAAAGGCGATAGTTAAAGATCCTCTTCTCTAATGGGAGGAGGCATCCAGGGAAAGGCCTCATGAGCTCACGCCGCAGCGGGAACGCCTCATCAGCCACAAAGACATGGGGCTGGGCTCCACGGTGTTCTCCACCAGGTAGAGGCTGGTCAGGAGGCAGATGGAGAGTCCCAGCCCGAAGAGCCTGACCAAAGGTGGAGTTGGCCAGAATACGCTGGTCCTCCCGTACCCCCCGACATCAATAACGCGGAAGCGATACCTTGCATCCACAACCGCAAGGAGAACAATGGAAAAAGTTCCCTTGTAGTTGTGGAACATGGATCCTGAGTTGGGGGTGCCTTCATCTGGACGTGCTTCCCATCCAGAGCTCCACAGCAGAGAGGGAAGTTCCAGCGCTCCTGGAATCCCTCTGCAAAGGACCGCCAGTCTCCAGGTGAAGGCATAGCTATGAAATCATCCACTAGACAGTCCCAGATGGCCGTCGCTACCTGGGGGATGATCAGGTATCAATAAAGGACTACCGTATTAAACACTTTTACTAACCTCAGGCAGACAGACAGGGCGCCTGTAGTTGGTGTCTAGGCGGGCGATTCTGGGACCGACGCGGGACAGCAGGTCCTCAAACTGGCCAAGTGAAAGACGGCGATATCGCTGGAATTGGCCGTCATACAGGCGCAGCTCCAGGAGCAAATGGTGAAACTCACCAAACTGCTCACGCCTCTGGAGGACCTGATGGACCCAGGTACGGCGAGGACGTCCTCAACGCCGCTGCTCTGCTCTCCACAGTACATAGAGAAGGGAGACTCTCTCTTCAAGCTCTAGCTCGACAGCTGCCATCTTGCAAAGATACCGTCTGGCACAACTTCCTCCCACATTCCTCCCACGATTTTTCTTGGACACGCGTTGAGGTGCGAATGTGCACGCGTCAAATTAGGGGCGTTTGGGGCGTTTTCGCTGTCTCAAGACACAAAGACCTGGATGGCCTCTAATTTTCTGCTTCTAAATTCAGATAAAACTGAGGTTATTGTTATTTTGACCAGGATATGTCCTTCAACGCACATATTAAACAAATATGTAAGACTGCTTTCTTCCATTTCTGCAACATCTCTAAAGTTAGAAATATCCTGTCTCAGAGTGACGCTGAAAAACTAGTTCATGCATTTATTACTTCCAGGCTGGACGACTGTAATTCATTATTATCAGGATGTCCAAAAAACTCCCTGAAAAGTCTTCAGCTAATCCAAAATGCTGCAGCAAGAGTCCTGACAGGGACTAGAAAGAGAGAGCAGATTTCTCCTGTTTTGGCTTCCCTTCATTGGCTTCCTGTTAAATCCAGAACTGAATTCAAAATCCTGCTCCTCACATACAAGGTCTTAAATAATCAGGCCCCATCTTATCTTAATGACCTTGTAGTACCATATCACCCTATTAGAGCACTTCGCTCCCGCTCTGCAGGCCTACTTGTTGTTCCTAGAGTATTTAAAAGTAGAATGGGAGGCAGAGCCTTCAGTTTTCAGTTTTCCCCTCTTCTGTGGAACCAGCTTCCAGTTTGGATTCAGGAGACAGACACTATCTCTACTTTCAAGATTAGGCTTCAAACTTTCCTTTTTGCTAAAGCATATAGTTAGGGCTGGACCAGGTGACCCTGAATCCTCCCTTAGTTATGCTGCAATAGACGTAGGCTGCCGGGGGATTCCCATGATGCATTGAGTATTTCTTCTTCAGTCACCTTTCTCACTCACTATGTATTAACAGACCTCTCTGCATTGAATCATATCTGTTATTAACCTCTGTCTCTCTTCCACAGCATGTCTTTATCCTGTCTTCCTTCTCTCACCCCAACCAATCACAGCAGATGGCCCCGCCCCTCCCTGAGCCTGATTCTGCTGGAGGTTTCTTCCTGTTTAAAGGGAGTTTTTCCTTCCCACTGTTGCCAAAGTGCTGCTCATAGGGGGTCATATGATTGTTGGGTTTTTCTCTGAATGTATTATTGTAGGGTCTACTTTACAATATAAAGCACCTTGAGGCGACTGTTGTCGTGATTTGTTACTGGAAGTCACAAGAGAAAACAAATTTTAAGTGAATACTGTATATCCAGAATATCACTCTGAAACATGTATTTCTCTAGACATTGCTGTGAATCTGCAAGGAGAACACATTTTAATCAAAAGTGTTTCATAATAAGAAAAATGTCTTTTTTCTAAATAAAGCACAAACACTTGATTATAGAGTGTTTGTGCTTCTCTCCCTTCCCCTTCTTCCACTAACAGCCCACATGCCCCTACACCCACAAAGCGAAAACAAACGCAAAAACCCCAGGAATGAAGGTAAAACAGTTTAGGAGGTTGGCCCAGCAGAAGGACAGTTTGGGTGGCCAATTACGAAGTGGTGCAAAGCCAAGTAATAGCTGAGGGGGCCGGCCCGAGGCCAGAGCAAAACTGAGGGACAGTTCAGGGCTACACTGGAGACTTCGGTAACACAGGCTTCACAGACCGCACTGGACCGTGGATTGGACACGCTCTCGTAATTCTAGCAAGACACAGGAACCAAATGTGTGCCTCACAGATGGGCTTGAAGTTAAACGCAACAAACTAAACATTAACTAAGAAGTACGCGAAGAGCATGAAACAATAAAAACAGAAACACACAAATCAGGTAAACAGGCTCACCAAAAAAAAGCAAAGGAGAGACAAAACTTTAAATACACTGAGGGCTAATAAGGGGGTTGAGACACCGCTGGGAAAAACAAGGTACAGACTAATCAATGGAAATAAGATGAAGGAAGTAAAACTGAAAACAGATACAAGAGACAAAGGCCTCCTAAAACAAAACAGTAAGTCACATCACATGGAAAAAACTTACATAGAGTAAGAATTACAAGAAAGAAAAGGTTGTCAGAATAAAATAAACACAAGGAATCAACATAACTACAGCACAAACAAAAAAAACATTTCTAAAATATCAACAAGTAGAATCCTTATGGAAATAAACAACATCGTAGATAGTGGCTTTGCCTCTTGGTGTCGTTCAGGCACATAACAAAGCTGGTTAGGTTTAGAAAGATCAGAGTCTGGGATCAGTTGGAAGCAGGGCCGTGCAGAGAGGTTTAAAGGGGCGGGTGCTCAAAGTTAAAAAGGGGCACATTGAACCAGGCTGAATAACAACAACACACATTCATCAAGAATCTAATATGGGAAGGGCAGGGCTGTGTTGATCTGAGACTGTAGACATTAAAAAGTCCATAGGAGAGATGGTAGCTGATTAAACAAGTATCATGAGATAATAACAAAATGCAAAGATTGGTGACAGCACTCGGAACCATAAGGACACAAAAAACTGTGAGAAATAAATTAGGCTCTGCCTGTGAATCACTCTTTGCTTCTCTTCTTCCTTCCATCCCATCATTTCATATATCACTCTCCACTTGCTGTCTATCTGAGAACAAGGCACAACTTGCTATTGCAATAAACTATAATCTAATTATCCACACCTAACAACTCTTGCACTTAATCTATAATAAAATGATGACAGAAAAATGTTATAGCACTGCCTCACACAGCGCCTTCTGTTCCCTCCTCATGTCCTTACCAGGCATGTCTGCACAATGTTATATCATGAGTAATATATATTTTTTTAATCCATATACATAAAACACACACATGCACGCACACACAGTGACATTTTAGACCTTCTTCAGAATACTGTATATACTATGGGTATCTCGGTGCTGATCCAGAATCCTTACATTATTATTTATTACTAGAGCTACAATAATAAAGCAACGAGGAGGGGGAAGTAATAAATATGAAATAATGTATTTATGATGATTCCATTTGTTTCACTATCCACTCTGTGCAGGGGCAAAGCTTATTACATTTTTAAACTGTAGAGATACAATAATTTTACTGCTGTAAAAACCAAATTTTGTCTTATTTAAAATATAAATCTAATATAATCTGCTTCTTAATGTATTTTCTTTAAAATACAGCGTGTGTTTTTTAATATATTATAATAATGCATAATTATGTGGACATGCATATTAGATCGTTTTTTAGTGAAATATAATCCCTCCAGAAAGGCAGGAAAAGCCCGGAAACTTACTTTAAAACTAAATATGTTCCCTAAAACGGTGACAGACCTACAGACCCATGACAGCCTTACACAGGAAGCCAGCAGCTATGACCAGCACTACTTGTGCAGTTAATAAAAGGACAGGTAATGTTTGTCGCGCTGTTGTACACACAGCACGCTCGTTTGTTTCAGTTCGTCAGTTGCAACAAGACAACTTACCAACGTGTACATAATAAGCTAATACTCCTGTGTGCTATACACTACAGTGTACGCTGTACACCTGCTTACTGGTTTTGTCGCATCAGTCTGTGTCTCTGAGTTAATTTGTGTTTCTTCTACAGCTCTGGACCGCAAAAAATGCGCGTGCTCTTTGTGAGCTCGTTCCCGGCTCGTAACCAGCGCGTTATGCCGTCAAGGGCGATCATTGGTTAAATGTGATCATGTGACAGATGCAAGCCAGATCCTTTTATTTAGCAAAGCTGTGATTAATAGTTAAATATTATTGTTGAGGGGCACAGACAGGACTCCACACGCACACACACATTAAAGAAAATAAATAATTTTTTTTTAAAAAGTTGCCTCAACAAAAGGGCACTTTGGGCACCCATCAGGAAAGGGGCGGGTGCTCAAGCCCCTCTACCCCCCCCACCCCCCCCAGCACGTGCCTGGTTGGTACGGTGGCCCCTAGAGACAAAGCACGTACAAACTCCAAAACACTTGCAAACTCCAAAACACTTGCAAACTCCAAAACACATGCAAACTCCAAAACACTTGCAAACTCCAAAACACATGCAAACTCCAAAACACTTGCAAACTCCAAAACACATGCAAACTCCAAAACACTTGCAAACTCCAAAACACATGCAAACTCCAAAACACTTGCAAACTCCAAAACACATGCAAACTCCAAAACACATGCAAACTCCAAAACACTTGTAAACCCCAAAGCACATGCAAATTCCAAAACACAACGGAAGTGCTCCAGGACGCTAGGGGCAGTGTTGAGCTTTTGTTACCTAGTAACTACACAAGCCAGGATGTACCAATGACCGGATTTGGGGTCTGCAGCCTTAAAGTCCGCATTTTAAGGCCGATTACGTCACAGCGACATGACGAAGGCTGTCCCAATTCAAAGGCTGCTCGAAATGCGGCCCTCAAATGCGTCCTTAATTTCCCTGAATTTTAAGAATGGGTCGCTGTAGCCTTCATGGCCCAACATATCCCAGATTTCATAGCTCGCCTGTGGTGTGGATAATTTTGCCGAAAAAAACGGCTGAAGCGGAGCCGCCAAGAGTAAACTTTCAGAAGTAAGTACTGAATATTATGTCACTTATTTATGCGCAAATGTTTTTTATAATGAAGAACATTAAAACATTACTGTTGGCCACATGTCGGGAAAGTTATGTGACATTAGCGATGTTTGTACTAACTTGGTTTTAAAGCCTTTACTCCAAAATATACGCCGTTCAATAGTTGACTTT
This sequence comes from Neolamprologus multifasciatus, assembly GCF_963576455.1. NCBI lineage: Eukaryota > Metazoa > Chordata > Actinopteri > Cichliformes > Cichlidae > Neolamprologus > Neolamprologus multifasciatus. Next base: position 35,445,217 of record NC_140443.1, on the reverse strand, counting down.
AATCTTACAGAGAATGTGATGATTTTATGGATAATTAAAGTCAGTCATATATCCACAAACACAACAGGCTGAAAGTCAGTGATGCTGCTCGGTTTGCAGTCCTGAATATCACGGCACAAGCAGGATTCACTGCACTGTTAATGTTAGCTATGTTATATTGCTGCCACTGTTCAGTGGTGTAGAGCCAAACGGACTTTAACGTGTGTTTGAACGAGCTGACGGTTCACTCGTTAAGCTGAAAGAAAGATGCTTTAATCACAGGAGTCACACATGTGTCCACTGTACCATCTGGGAACTCTTCTTGTTTCGTAATAACACAGCCCTCCTTCTTTTGTGCTGTTTTGTAGCAGTGTATACACCTGAGGCTGTCACCTGTCTGTCTGTCCTGCACTCTCTCTCTTTTTCTTTCTCTCTGATTGTGTAATAAAAGTATGAACATGTATTTATAAGTTACATTTGTGTTTGAATCCTGCAGCTTATCACGCATTTGATTTCCATGTGTGACAACTGCAAGTGTCCAGAGTGAGGACAGACTGAGGGACTCACTGCTGCACATCATCTGTGAGGCTTTGCACCCCTGATGATCCACCAGGACTCAGCAGTGTGTGAGGAAGAGGAGGAGGAAGAGCCAGCAGCAGCTGACAGATGGAGAGAATAGACAGACTGTTCCCTGTTTGTGAAGGACTGCTAGGAAAGTTTAACATAACTAATTGTCTGTCCTGAATCAGTCTTATTAGGTAATGTTCAAATAATTTTATCATTCCAGTGTTTGCAGTGTGGGAGAAAGTACTCAGGGCCTTCAAGTTACACACTATGAAAGGCAGCAACAAGTTTAATATTCAGAAACCTAAAGTATGTATCAGCAGCTGAATGGACCTAAAAATAAATGTTTGTTTCAGTTCTATGAAGCTTTGAGTATTTTGGATTAGTAGCAGTGCTGTGTTTGTTGCATCATATTGCTGTAATTGTTTATATGCTTTATATATTCTGAGGTAAGTTGATCTATAGTGTTACATCATATTCTATAATGATGCTATGTGTTTGTATACTTTCTGCCCAGTTTGACCCATTTAGCAGAAGTCAGCCTGTTTAAGGCTCTGATATCTATTCTGTATGACTTAAAGCAGTTATGACATGGTCTGATTTTCTCACCCAATAAAGGAATATTCAATATATCAGTCTACTCTTCATTTTATCAGAAACAGTTATCACAGCTCATATAATTTCTTTTTACACACGTATGTAAGCAATGAGCCAAATTTAGTAATGCCAACATACTGAAGGAACAACATTTCCCTCTTATATATGATACACCTATATATGCACTGTCAAAGATACTTGTCTTTGAGTGAAGATTTAAGGTGATAGGACATATAAATAACTGCAACTTGAATCTGTACTGTGGCTCAGTATTTGACACAGAGTTCATGTTCACTGCTGTAATAGCTAATAATGATTAATATAATAACTATAATATTGGCCATATTATATTTACATTACCAAAGTGATATGACTTTAGTCTCATGAACAACATTAGCTAATTGTTATTTACTAACTAATCTTAAATGACTGTTCAGTACAGAAATGAAGCCCAAAAATCATGTTTTACTGTCCTGTGGTCTCAACCTCAGATACTTATCAAATCACACAAAGCTCTTGTAGAAACAAACAAACAAATGAACAAAATATGTTTTCCTTCATTTCTGTCAAACAAAATTGTATGACACGTTACCAGCGGTTAGTATCATGGTTGCTAGGCAACCTGGGAAGCGCGACAGAGACTAGACCGTCCCATACAGACAAACTTGCCGTTTATTTTGCAAATCGAGCTCAACACTGCCCCTAGCGTCCTGGAGCACTTCCGTTGTGTTTTGGAATTTGCATGTGCTTTGGGGTTTGCATGTGTTTTGGAGTTTGCAAGTGTTTTGGAGTTTGCATGTGTTTTGGAGTTTGCATGTGTTTTGGAGTTTGCAAGTGTTTTGGAGTTTGTACGTGCTTTGTCTCTAGGGGCCACCGTAGGTTGGAAGACCTTTGATGAGATAGGAAAAAGAAAACAACACTGATTTATTTGGGCCTTTCATCACCCTAAACTTCTCCCTCTGTTGACTCTCTCCTGACTGTATAGACATAAAACTTATCTTATACTTTCTCCTTTACACAAAGCTGGAACATGGTACTGTCACAAATAAATCATTTTATGGATCATAATATGCTGGGTGCCTGTGCAAACTTAGGGGTTGTTTGTCTGGAACAACAGACAGTGTGTTGGATACTACAGTGGTGTGAGAAAGTGTTCGCCCCCTTCCTGATTTCCTATTTCTTTGTGTGATTGTCATTGATTGAGATGCGGTGGCGTGACCTTGAAAAGGCAGTTCATGTTCGAACCCCTCCAATGTGGCTGAATTGTAACAATTTTGAAAAGATGAGCGGCCAAAATTCCTCCACAGTGCTGTAAAAGACTGTGGAGGCGCAACTGCAGGTTATTGCAAACACTTGAGTAGAGTTGTTGCTGCAAAGGCTCGCCAAACAGTTATTAGGTTTTAGGAGCCAATCGCTTTTTCACACAGGGCCATGTGGGTTTGGATATTTTGCCTCTTAATAAGAAACATTGCATGTCACAGCATGTACACTGGCATTATTTTCACCTTGCACAACCCTCTGTGTTGGTATCTGTACAGGCTCTCTAATGTTTGTCCTAAAATAGTTTCAGCTATCGTTTGCTATCTGTCATGCTCCCTGTGCCTCCCCGGCCAGCCCAGTGTGGCCACAAGTGTTTGTTGTTTTACTCTCTGTCTGCTCCCCTCGCCTTGCTCTCTCTCTCCTACCTGTCTGCCTGGGCGGAGCTCCCGCCCTTGGCCCACGCACCTGCAGCTGATCTCCGGTGATTTGCAGCTCTTCTTAAGGCAGGGGCTCTGAGCTACTCGTTGCTGGAATATTGAGAAACTCTCGTTAGTATTGCCTGGCTTCATTGCGATTCAGTTGTTCCCGAGCTTGCGTTTGACTCACCCTCGTCTGTGTTAATAGGTTTACCTGGATCAGCCCTTTTGTGACCCCTGGACCCCGTGAGTGTGAGTGGGCTGCTTGTGTGGAGATTGTTTGGACAAGGAGCGGAGCGAGTGCGAAGAAGTGTGTTTCCCCAGCCTATTGATCCCCGGGCCCTGGTGTCCCCCCCCCCTTCACGTGTACATAGCACACCAGTGTGATTAATAAAGTATTGTTGAACCGTGCTTTCTCAGTCTGCGCCTGAGTCCACCACCGTGACACTATCTGGGTTTATTTTTTATCAGCACAACAATGTAAACACGGTGTCAGCACAACGATGCCAAATTCAAAGATGAGTTACAGATCAGTGTGGTGGTGACAATGAGTTCTTAGTCCACACCCTTGGAGTGTGACCCAAATACTTTTATGGAAGAAAGCTTCAAGTAAAAATTATGTTATCACAATGTTTATTTACATTTTTAACAAGTACCTGCAGGTGGTGAGACTAACATGTTATTTTAACTGTATAAAAGCGCACAAAAAGGACAATTACACAGTTATTTACGGTGTTGTTTTGTTTACAAGTTCATTTTTAAGCATTACAGCTGTCATCAGTTTGCAGTTATTATGAAACCCCTAAATCAATCCAAAATTTAATGTTAATATCAGTAATCAACCTACGCAGGTGATGATTTAGTTTAATTAGACTCAACCCTTCTGTTGTTCTGTTTTTTATTTATTACCGTTTTTCACATCCATCACCTGCACATTTATATTAATCTACATCTAGTAAATGCAGTAAGCTGTATTGTTGCAGACAGGGACAGACCTGCTGACAGAAGCTGTCATAACCTTAATCTGCCAAACATCACATGGTTGATTAGCGTCCAAGTCTGGAAGCATCTGTGTGTCAGTATAAGGTCACACTCACAGCGCCACGTAGTGACTTGGCGATACACATTTGATGTACATGACATTTCATTTGACATATAGGTACTGTGTCTTCTTTGACGCAGCCTAGAGGAAGTAATAAGGAACTATTTTGTCCAACAGTCTGATTAGAAAACAGTCTCAATGCCAACAGGATATTCCCTCAGCTGCAGCATGCCCCACATCTCAACGGATTGAAAGGTGCAAGGCCCCTATAATTACTGCTCGTATTTTTAATTGCTATTATTATTATTGCTGCATGTAGTTTTATGCAGTATGAAATGTCACATTTCAAAAGCAGCAATGTTAATGCATGATTAGCACACCTTCCAGATGTGTAGCCAGTCTATTATTCTAGTTAAAGACACTCTGATGAACAAGCTAAACAATTTTTTAAAATTATTAATTGAAATGTATCATATTTATTTATTGTTTATTTGTACAGTTTAACTGTCAACAGCCATCTCAACAGTTAGCTAAATTGTTTTTCAATCTTCCACTGCAGAAGTTCCCATTTCTTATTGTACTCAAAGAAATTCAAAGTAGAGATCTGAGAATGCATTACAGACCACAGAACAGTGTATGCCCTTCTGGTTAAGGTGTTGGATGATGTCGTAGACAGTGTTGGGGAGTAACGGAATACATGTATCACCGTTACGTATTTAAAATACAAAATATGAGTAACTGTATTCCGTTACAGTTACCGTTTAAAAAGGTGGTATTTAGAATACAGTTACTTTGTTGAAATAAATGGATTACACGGCGGTACTTCCCTGTTTCATATTGTAGCGGGTCAGGACTGTTTGGGTTTTGTTTGACAGCTACGTTCTGTTGTTCAGGGCGGCAGCGTTACGGTTGCCATGGTTACAGGGTGACGCTCTCTCTCTGCGTGTTTCCTGGGTGAGAGAGGCCTTTTTGTTGTTGTTGTGCTAAGCTAATAGGCAGAATGCTACAGGCATAGCCCTAAAGAATGTAGCCTCATGGGCAGTGTAGTCCGTGCTGCAGGGAGAATGGACTGCGTTATGTGTCTGTGAGCGCGAGGAGGGGAAAAAAGGAGAGTGGAAAAGTACCAGTTGTCATTCAGCAGAAACGGGAGCTGGAAGCATGTAAATATAATAATAACCACTGCAGCCAAGAAGAGAGCCTGATGAGCCCAGTTGTAAGTAAGCTATTAAGACTCGACTGTACGCTGTGTTTGTGTTTTCTTCCGAAACAATAAGTTCTGTTGGAGCAGCCTTTCAACGCCTCTCTCTGTCTCTGGCTAGCAAAGTTGACCCAGACAACAAAGTAAAGCTAGTTTTCGGCTACAAGCCCGATACAGAACCCACCGTATTAGTCAGAGGTCCCTTTACTACGGTTCGGAGCCGCGAACCTTTAGTAACAGTAATAAATCACATTCATGTAGTTGTAAACAGCATGATAATATATTAAGTAATCCAAAGTATTCAGAATACGTTACGCTCATTGAGTAACGTAACGGAATACATTACAAAATACATTTTGGGGCATGTATTCTGTATTCTGTAGTGGAATACATTTTAAAAGTAACCTTCCCAACACTGTTCGTAGATAAGCAGGAACATCCATGGTAGACTTCAGGACTCAACTGACAAGCAGCAGCTCTAACAAATGATTTATGGTGAGATTGTGATGGTGTGTGACAACTCACATTAGTGGGGAGCTGAAAACGACCGATTGTGGTTCAGTGTAATATTCACTGTCTTTGTTGACTGTAACTAAACAATAACTAAAAATTAAGAAATAATTCATGAGGTTACCTTTCTCACCTTATGCACCCTGAGATCATACTGCTTTAAGCAAGCTTCAGCTTCTGTTAATGTTTTGTTAGAATATGTTTCATGCTCGTTGCCCTGCTTCTTACACAGGTTTACTTGTGCAGCTCCAAGTGTCCTATGTGCTATCTGTGCCGTTACTGGCTCAGCATTAGTGTTGAAATGGCTGGTGCCGATTGTGCATTAAAAAAGAAGCCTGCCCAATCTTTCATAAGGGGGACCATTTACATCAGGGGTGTCAAACTCAAATACACCGTGGGCCAAAATTCAAATCTGAAACAAAGTCGCGGGCTAACATTAATATTTATTGAAAAAAAATCTTCCTCCAGATTTAAGAATGAATCTTTTCTTATGGACTCAAACAAGTTTTGCTGAAAAACCGAATATGGAACAAGCAAAGCTTAATACTAAACAATATATATATATTAGCTGTATAATACCAGTAGGCCAGCTCTAATTGTAATTTGGTATGGCTTTGCGGGCCAAATGTAATTAGGCTGCGGGCCAAATTTGGCCCGCGGGCCAGAGTTTGACACCTATGATTTACATGAACAAAATAGCTGCATGACCGAGGGAGGGGAAGATGCAAAAAGCACAACACAGCATCTTTAAATCAGTTTGTCTTTGGATGGTGGATCAGTTTTGAATCACAGTTTTTGTTTAATTTGCTACCATGCTGTTTCACATTTTTCTGACTGCGATAGTTGCCAAGAACCGAAGTGTTTACAGCTGTCTGCAACACTTGAATTATAGGACAATCATGATTTATTGGGGGAAAAAAAGTGAGTGGCATTACATTATTACCTCTGGAACTAGAGGTTTCCAAGAAAGAAGACTGCTGATATGCTGGATGTATAAACAACTGTATAGCAACTGTTAACATGAATTAACAAGCTAATACATGAAGATTTAATTAAGATAATAATGTGCTAACACGTGTGTCTGTGTATGTCAGTTATATGCTCGATATAATTACAAAGAAAAAAATGACTGGCCTGATGCAGCTCAGGCTACAGAGAGCACGCAGTGAAAACAGAAGTATTTGGGGTCAAGTTTCCTTTACTTTTTTCAAATAATTGAAATCATCAAACAATATGCAAACAATTGGAGATGAAACAAGAATATAAAATTAGAAAATGAAAACAGATTGAGAAATCTGCTTGAAACACAAACAAGGATTGCTTTCCTTTGTGTCAAACCAAACAGGAAACACAACTGAACACAATGTTCCCTCCGTCAGGTGCAAAAGGGGTTTTTTATTATTAACGGGCTGACGAGTGACAAGCGAGTCAGCGTACAGCCGAGTGCAGATTTATCTACAAAAATGTTACACACATGCACACTTCCTGTCCCAGGTGCCTTATTGTAGATGCTGACTCATTACAAAACCCAGACTAGGAAAAGGGTCACGGCCCTGCAGCCAGTGTCTGTTTTACCTGGGTGAGCTGATTGACAGCAGAGATCAACTTAATAGATACTTGGCAGCATGTGTACATGATTCACACAAGCAGGTGTTGTCTGGGAAAGTTACAAAGTGCAATTTATCAGAGAGAGTCATTATGGGAAGGTAGACACTAATTATGGCAAAGTTTGTTTGTGTGTCTGTGTACATGTGCATGTGTGAGAGAGCAGAACAACATTTCTCAGAGGCAGAAGAAAACTCAGTGGCTGGGTTAAGCAAACTGAGTGATAATTGATAACTTTCAACTAGGGATGCACCGATACCACTTTTTTGGAAACGAGTACGAGTACTTGCATTTCAGTACTCGCCGATACCGAGTACTTAATAAAAACATGATTTAAATTTGTACAGTGGGGCAAAAAAGTATTTAGTCAGCCACCGATTGTGCAAGTTCCCCCACTTAAAATGATGACAGAGGTCAGTAATTTGCACCAGAGGTACACTTCAACTGTGAGAGACAGAATGTGAAAAAAAAATCCATGAATTCACATGGTAGGATTTGTAAAGAATTTATTCGTAAATCAGGGTGGAAAATAAGTATTTGGTCACCTCAAACAAGGAAAATCCCTGGCTCTCACAGACCTGTAACGTCTTCTGTAAGAAGCTTTTCTGTCCCCCACTCGTTACCTGTATGAATGGCACCTGTTTGACCTCATCATCTGTATAAAGTGTACCTCTGGTGCAAATTACTGACCTCTGTCATCATTTTAAGTGGGGGAACTTGCACAATCGGTGGCTGACTAAATACTTTTTTGCCCCACTGTAGGTAACAGCTTTAGTCCTATAATTTAACAAACAACAAACAAACAAACAAGGGACTAGTTTGGAATTAAGAACATTTATTTAAAATGAAAAGCATGTTGTATGCAACATATTACAGAATAAATAATTATAAAAAAACAAAATTTAATTTTAAATTTGTTCGTCTGTTTCTCTGTTTAGAGGTCTCACTAGCACAGTCACAGCTGGGATGACATCAGAGGCTAGTGCGTCATAGCTGCTCACTTTTTTAGTTAGTTCCTCAAAGGGGGCGAGGATGACAACAGGCGTCTCCATAAGAGCCCATTGGTGAGCGGTGAGATAGTCAGGGAGTTCGTGCTCGGCGCCTGTGATTAACCCCTTACATGCCGCTCAAACATAGACAGGTCTCAGACCGTGGTATCGGTCCTCGGTATCGGGGGACTTTTAACGAGTACTTTAGAAAATGCGGTATCGAGGCCGATACCCGATACCGGTATCGGTATTGGTGCATCCCTACTTTCAACTATCGAGTGGCATTAGCAATGACAGCGCTAGGTTCAACTGTACTGGTACAGTGTACCCCGAGAGGCAGACAAAATGGTTTTGGTCATTTTAATGAACGCGCCTTTTAAATAGCCGATGGATTAGCTTTGGTGTTTTGGTGTACTTAAGCCTGGGTTTGAAGTCTTGCAACTTAATAAATGATTAATGTTGTTTGCAAAAGCATTTTTAGTTATTAATGTATCCACCTACAGCAACTTCTTGTATCAGAAAATTTCTTGTTATTGCTACTAATTTGTCTTTCTGTAAAAAACATCACGTGCACAACAATGATGTAACAATTGTCATAATTGTCACACAATGGTGCAGTGGTTAACAATGTTGCCTCACAACAAGAAGGCCCTGGATTAAATCCACTGGCCAGCTGGTGCCTTTCTATGTGGAGTTTGCTTTCGTGGTTACTCTGGCTTCCTCTGACAGGCCAAAGACGTGCACCTTAGGTTAACTGGTAATTCTGAATTGGCTGTAGGTGTGGATGTGAATGCTGGTCTCTGTGTGTTATTCCTGTGATAGCCTGATGACCTTTCCACGGATTACCCTACCTCTTGGCCTATCACAACTCACACAGACTCCAGTTTCCCACCATCAGGAACCAGATAAGTGGTTAAGAAAATGCAAGGTTGTGTATTGACAGTTCCAAATACTAAGGAAATATTTTTGGACTTTAAACAGGTCAGACTTTCACTGAGCTTGAAAAAATGTTCCAGCAGCTATGACAGAGCTCAGGAGCTCAAACTGAAGGCAGATGCTACAAAAGAGCTGATTTAACTGTAAAAAGTGTTTCTAATAGCTCACCTGTCTGAGGTGAGGAAAATAATTGTCATACGAGTGAACATGAGTGCAATGGACACTTTGGGGATTCCTATGTGGAGGGTTTGAAGCTGAGGCAACAAAACACATTAAGGACCAATTCATGCAAGTCTAATGAATAACCTCTTATAGTATGACCTGCACCTCAGGTTTGTTTGAGGTAAACTATGAGCTGTTAATGAACCAGTGCTGGAAAAGCCAGAAGCTCAGAGTTCACTCTCTGTGCAAAAAGAAAGCCTTACTGTGAAGAAGAGAGTTTGAAGCTTCGTCTTGTTTGTTGTGTTTGAACACTCCCCTACTTTTATATCAACCGTAAGATTTCCAAACAAGCCTGGAGGCCTATTAATGGCATTGTAGGCTTGCAAGCGTGTCCCTACATGTGTTCTGCTGTTGGCAGAGTGGGAAAGAGGAGGAAGAACTCCAGTTATTCTAGACTGTCAGTGTTTTCACATGAATCAATGATGACTATCTCAGTTGTTACTCTGTATTCATAAAGTGACAACAAAGCTAAAAACAAATCTGCTCTATTGCGCCATATGCTAGATACTGTGATTGAACTTCCTGTTCCGTCAAATTAAGAGAGTGGTACAAAATTACAGGACTGTAGCATTACTTTACCTTAATGTATGGCCTCATATTGAAATATCGTGACTTTTAATTAAATTAAGCTCTGCCACTGAGGTAATCCAGTCACTGACATTACTTCTGCCTCCTGAGCAACTTAACCTCTGAATAAATATCTACAGCAAATAAAATGAAAATAATAGACTGCATGTATGCTCTACTGTCTGTTAAAGTTCAATGATAAGCTTTCCTTCATCGTCACTGCTGCTCGTGTCTTCTGTATACTCCTGGCAGCTCTGCACAGGCCTCACTCCACTGTTCAGACACTCAGCAGACTGGTAGCCATGAAGTGGGCCGGCCAAGTAAAAAGAATGATATTTGCTGGTAATGTCAGCTCTTCCAGAGTCACTGGCTGTAGTGTCATGCTTCTCGTCAGGTTCAGAGTATAGAAAAGGCTTGCATGGAGACCCAGTATCGTGATACATCTTTGATGGTTGGATGTCTCCTCTAGCTGCAGTAGCAACTCTACAGGCTTGAGAAACTTGATCGGCGTGTGTGGAGGGTAATGTCCCAACATTAGAGTTTTGGTGACCTGTTAAGTTGAACTTCTTACAGCTGCTTATTGCCGTGCTGCTGTTACCTGCAGTGCTATTTCCTGGTTGAATGGTCAGACTGACGCTGGTTTGCTTTTGGTCTGGGACTGAGAAAGTTTGTTGAATAGTGGGCTCAGTTCTTGAAAAAAAATGTTGTGTTTGTGATAACTGAGCTCCTGCACTGATATGTCGACTTGAATTGAATTCAGGTAAGACCTGTGTTGGTTGGTTATGAGTGACACCGCTTTCCCAGTTGTGTTGCGAGTGATACGAGTGGTTAATTTCCAGAGGGAGTTTTGGAGAAGTGAAAAGGGCAGCCTGAATGCTGCACGCAGGTATGTTGAGATTACTCGATGTATTCGACGCTTGCTGACAGCTCAGTTGGGGGTATTCAGACATTCCTGAGTGCGTCTGGGAAACATGCTGAAGGTGTTCCTCGGGTGGCCAAGGGTTTTTAAAGGAATCATTCTTGACCGTTTGATCTTCTTCCTTTTAATGAAAAAAAATATGAGGAGTGTTATTACCACTATACCATCAAAACAATGGAATCATTTTATAACCACTGAACCCTCTCATTATCTTTCTGGATTACCCAAATACTGCACAGCTTACATGTCTGTGAAGGTTCTCAGTCATCCAGGTCATCATAGTCTAAGGAGCTTGGAAAGAGAAGTGCCTGGACTTCTTCAAGTTTCCTTGAAGACGTTTCACGTCTCATCCGAGAAGCTTCTTCAGTTCTAAGAGCAATTGGTGGAGAGTCCCAGATTTAAGCCCCTAAGGGGGTCATGGACTCCCTATCTTACCACCAGGCGCCTTAGCACCCACTCACATCCTGGGCTATTTGACCTCAGTAAGTCACATGTTGGGCTAGGTTTCACAATGGGTTCACTTGGGGACACTCCCATAGGGAAGAAGCTTTTCAGATTCAAGGTGAAATGTCTTGTAGGAAACTTAAAGAATTCCAGATGCTTTTCTTTCCAAGCTCCTTAGACCATGGCAAACATGCAAAAAGGGCAGCCACAGCCAAATTCCTCCAGAAGGCAAGGGAGATGCTGAGAAGCCATCAATACATACACCCTCCTGGTCATCAGATATCTAGCTGGAATAATAAGCTAGCCAAAAGACGACACTGATAATTCATAAATCCCCAACACCCTTTGCACTAGGGCTGGGCATCGTCACTGATTTCTAGAATCGATTCGATCCACGATTTGATTCGATTCGATTCGATTCAATTCGATTCGATTCAATTCGGGGAAATTTTGCCTCAGTCAGAAATATTATAATTCAGATCAGTGCATTTACATATTTTTGTATCTATAAAAAGGAAGCTGACACTTTCGAGACTTTATCAAAGGTGTGAGCGTCACAGCAGAGGCCTTTGTGTCAAAGTAGCTGAAAATAAAACACAGAAAAACATGAAGGCGATTTTCCTGTTCTGGGATTTTATAAAAATATTCTGCAGTACATCAAAAACGAAAGAAAACCATTAATCAACTTATGAACATTACCTCTGAATTTACAGCGGTTTTATTAGAGACACAGCTAAGCGTTTTGCATTTTTGTATAATTTTAAAAAGTTTAAATTTATTCAGAAGCCTATTGAATGGAAGAAATTAGGTTTTCTTTTCGGAAGTAAGTAAAAGAAAAAAAAACATTGGCCGACAGCGCTGTAAATAATGTAAACATGTGCGTAACAAGCAAGCAAATAATGCAGAAAACAGATTTCGGGGATAGACAGGAAACTGTTCATGAAGTACACAGAGAGAGAGAGAGAGAGCTGTGCATGAAGTGTGGTGGAAGCAAAACAGTAAAAGTCAGAGTGAATTCATGACGATGTTTATGTGAAGTGTAGTTTGGATCTTCTTTTGCTGCTGGTTCGGTCAATATTGTTTGGAGAGACATCAAACTAACAGCTTTAGAATCAGTGCAAAATGGACGTAAACACAAAGCGCGACCCGCCGAAACATCAGAATCAGCGAGCTGTCGGCTTTCAGCCCCGACCGCGTCCGTGCCGTCGGGTGAGAAAGGCGACATCTCACTGATTCTGATATACAGGTCCGCGCTTTGTGTTTACCTCTTTGTGCAGAAGCTGTGTTCCTGCTCTCATTTACTGTTTTAAATGTTTGGTGGTTGTTGAAATTTTGTGACGTTTCACCTGAGATTCTGGAATTTCGGGCAAAATACATTTATATTAAAAAACCGATTCAGGATTTTAATGAATCGATTTCACGTTATCCAAGCCAGAATCGATTTTAATCGATGAATCGATTATTAAAACCCACCCCTACTTTGCACCACATGCTGGACATGCAGCTGTAACACTTTCTGGAACATCTGTATCAACATTACTGCACTCAACATTCACTGATACCAACACACTTTGATTTGTAATTGTATTGCCTGGAGCCAACTTAATACAAATGAGGAGTGAACAACCTAATTGCTAAGGAATACCGTGCATTGCTTTTTACATAGTCAAGGAATGTGAAGTGAGATGACTGTCGCTGTGATTCGACCCTGTACAAATACATTTGAACTGAAACTTAATTGAATGAAAATGGTGGATCTCGTTGACATTTTGCATAAAGGTTGATTTGACTCAACTCTAAATACTATTGAATTCGATAGAGAACTGTTGTGACAAACACTCTTCTTTATAATAAGACTCTAAGTTTGAAATCCAGAAGAAGTATTACTGCCATAAAAAACTCTTGTAATTGCTGTCAGCTGCCTAGTATTAACATACTGTGGAATTGAATTTATTGCTGTTGCTTCAAGTGCAAATGCCCCATAAATTCTCACAAGTTATTTGCCCCTGTGTGTGGCTTGGTAGTATACACTTTTTTGTTCAGTATATTTAAAAAACTTTTTTTCTTGCACCACTCTCTTCTGTGTTGCGACACATCTTGGGAGGTTTTATATTTATGGTGCTGCAAATATTTCATAAGAATGAAAGAACACAAATTCTGGCTTGGCTGTTGTGCTTTTGTTGGTAAATGTGTTAAAAAATGAAAAACAATCATGTGATGTAACAACCCAGTGTGCCTCAAACCTGCTTTTATATGATGCCCAAATAAGGACGGCCTTATTGCACCAGGGATTTGTGGCAAACTTTAGTAGATACAGAATAAATTAAAATGGTACAAAGTATTGCAAAAGACTGCTGGATTGGAAAGGATTGTGCACAGTGTGAGTGTTTTTAGTGTGTAGATTTGCGTGGTGACTTTGTTTTGAGAGGGTTTATATTCAAACAGCAGAGGAAGAATCACCTACCTCACGCTCTTTGGTAAAATAAGAATACAGCAATAATAAGTAAATAAATAAGTATCCAAAATAATGTTTGGTACAGAACAAGAACAAGCTTTGTTCATGTGTCTGAGTCAATGTGGCTGTTTGCCTTTGCAGATTACTCACATATATATAACAACGCTGAACTGTCGTATTAAACATTAAATAATGAGGTCACACAAATAGGAGCACTGTTAGTGAAGTTACTCGAAAAAAGTAATTAGTTACTAAATACTGGTTACTTCTCCAAAAAGTAATTCCGTTACTTTACGGATTACTTATTTTCAAAAGCAAGTAATTACTTAGTTACTTTTTAAAAACTTGATGCACAACCTGAATAAGTAATAAAGCAACAGATCTTTCAGCCCAATTCTATTTTTTCTGCGTAATCCATCATATAAAATTGAATCAAATGAAACTTGTTTTATTAGTTTTAATCTTTTAACTTCATGCACATTGCATCAACAAAAAATTTAATTATATGCAAGAAGAAATTCTTTAACATTTAAACCTATTTCCTGCAGATTCCAGCTTATAAAATAAAATAAAGTTTTGTGTTTACACTCTTTCAAATAGATGCAAGCAAAATACAGCAAAAAATAAATAAAATCAAAGATTCAGCAGCACTGAGTCCTGTCGCTCTTAAATCTGTTGTCACCTGTTTAGCAGGAGTGGGGCGGGTGGAGGTTTGCCCGGTGCCACAGCGTTCATGTCAGTGGGAGGATCCGGGGGTTTCTCTGTGAATGTCACATTCCCGTGGCAGCGTGCTCAGAGCTCGCTCAGATTTAAAGTTTAATTTTTCACTGTAGAAAGAAGTTTTCTTCCCACGCAGAGTGAACAGCGGACACTGATGTTTTTGGCACTTTTTACAGACTCAAACTCAAAGTAATGTGAGTACTTCCAAGCTTTAAACGCTGCACGGTCGTACTCTCTCCTGCACTCCATATTATCCATTGTTGATCTGCACACGTCTGTTGCTGCCACGGACGTCGCACGCTCGTACGTCATTGTCATGAGACACTCTCACCAACAAAATCACGGTTTAGTAACGCAGCGTGCTTATGGGAAAGTAACAGTAATCGAATTACTTTTTTTGCAATAGTAACCCCTTACTTTACTCGTTACTTGAAAAACATTACAGTAACGCGTTACTGCACATGTGTTTATGTCAATCTTATAAACTAAAAACATCCTATTTCGATTATGTCAGTGACAACATTCCTTACATGGTCTTCTTCATCATAATCATCATTTATCCTCACACAGAAAAGCAGTGATACAACAACACATTTTAAAACAGCCCATCTTGAAATATTAGAGAAGCCAGCTCCATGAGCCTTTAACCACTGCCCCTGTCTGAGGAAGTAACAAGGCTAGTGTACAGCAAATTCAAAAGTGTTAAATGTTTTGGTGTTAGTAGTCTTCTTGCAAAAGTAGAGTTAATTTTACTCTAAGTAGAGTCACATTCTTTTAACGTAACTCTGAGGTGTAAAATGATAGAAGTTAAAATCGAGTGTTAAAAATGAGTGTTTCTATGTCAAATCTGGAGGTGTTACAATGGAAACATTAACTCTTGACCTCTTAGCTCTGAACTCCTACAGGAGCTATGACACTATTAGAGTAAATTCACAGACTCCGCCCCCAGCACCATAGGCTCCAATCTAGCTGAAGTGAAGCCGTTTCAGAACATTTTGCTCTACATCTTTGAGTTGTTTGCCATGCTTGGTAAGTAATTTTTTCAAAGATTGTTTCAATTATTATTATTAGCTTTTACTTCTGTGGCTCTTTGGAGTTGAGACAAAGCTGTGTGAAAGGCATTAGCCATGTTGCTCGCTGATAGCATAATATTCTGTTTTAGCTAGCTGAAAGGTATTGTTTACGGCAAATACCACAGCCTTGAAAAAAAGCTTGCATGTGAATTTTCAGTCAAATTTTTGGTCAAATACAGACACAGTCTAGGATGTGAAATGTTGGTATAATGGTGCTACTTGAAGCCTGAAAACGATCTCCTATAAAAAAAATGAGCAAACAGCAGTAGCAGACGTCCTGACTGGGTTCTACGTTAGCATTTAGATCCCTCCAGAGTTTTGTGCACACGGTTTAGGTAAAAATGAAAAAGGTTGAGGTTTTACATTTAGTTCAGTATTACCTGTTGCCTGTGTCCTTATCTTTTGGGAAAATACTTTACACAAGTAATGGCTCAAAAAGGATTCCTTTTTTTACTGTGCTGCAATTGATTTGTGCCATTAATTAGTGTCAACTAATTTTTATTCAATCTCCACATAGGATATGCTTGAGAAGATGGAATATGGGGGAGAGCAGAAGTGCGTTGAAGTTCCACAAAGTGATGAATGAAGGACATGCATATGTATATAGAAATAAGTGATGAGAATGCTGTTATTTGCATTTACCAGCTCACCTATGTCAGACCTTTTGATAAACAAAATTCTAATGAAAGTGAGAACATGTACACTGTTACATCTTTCAGAAAATGTTTTGAAATTGTGGTGCACAGTTCAGAATAAATGTTTTTCAAAAACCATTGCGTCTTTTTAGTAAATGTTTATTTCCAAAAGAAATTTCTAGAAGTTCAGAACAGTAAAATTCCCGCTTTTTAGAATTAATTAGAAGATAACTCTTATGTAGTTAAACTAAAATACTCTTTGAGAGTTAATATATAAACTCTTAACACCTAGTTAGCATTAGTAAGTGTTAAATTATCAACTCCAGACAGATTTGGTGTTTAACACTGAATCAGAGTTAACGTACCAACTCTCCAAAAAGAGTTAAATTAACACTCTCTGGTGTGGACCCATATAGACACTTTAATAGTGTTGAAATCAAATCTGACAGTGTTAATTTGGACATGCTGGATTTGCTAGAAGTGCAGCCTCAGCAGCTGATGGATTTAGAAGCAGCTCTACAGTGGCTGAGCTGGCGATAGAACAGGTATGATCAACTGATTATATCATTATCAATGCTATGATTTATCAATATTGTACCTACTAGAGGTGGGAATCACCATACATCCCTTGATACGATATTATCACAATACTTAACGCACGATACGATATTATTGCAATTTTTAAAAATATTTTGCGATATTCAGATTCTGTACATAAAGGTAAACTTTATCAATATTCATTTTCTCTAATATCAAAGTCTCACACTCAGTCTTTCTCTCATTTCAGTTTTATTGTTGACAAACTGAACGGTTTGTATTACAGTCTAGTCCAACTTAACTGAATCAACCATCTGGTACAATTACAGCTATTCTGAACTATGCAGTTTATGAAAACTATGCAGCCCCTTCAGCAACTGAAGAATTTGAAAGTAAATTAAAACAAAATATAATTTTACATTAAATAAAAAAGTTAAATTAAAGTTAAATAAAGTTAAATTAAGTTAAAAAACTTAATTAAAATAAAACATGTCTTAAATTAAAATAAGTAAACTCATGTTTATTGCTGCCATAAAAAAGTTAAACACATTTGGACAGTGAAGGAATGTCAGGATTCTTGCTCAGAAAAAGGATCAACATGCTCTGAAGTCAGAGCACAAAAACCTTTTTGTAACAAAATATCAATTTCTGCTGTCCCTGTATCCATACATTATTAGCAAACAAAATATCACAATACTACATAGTATCGATTTTTCCCCCCACCCCTAGTACCTACCCTATAAGAGTTTTGCATAGACGAATGTAATGAGACTAATAGTCCAAGTCATGGTGTTTTCATTATTCTGTCTAAAACCAGTGTAGCTAAAGCCAGAGAGATGAGCTCCTGGGGGTACGTTTAGTTAACCTCTTACCTCAACTGATCTAGCATTAGGCTTTTGTTTTAGCCACGTGTTAAACAGGACATGTTTGAAGAATAAGACTCTGCATTTAAATTAAGTCTGATGATTTGTTTTGGAATTTCTGCAATTCCAGATTTTTCAGCCGGGTTTTCCAAACAGACTGAGGGTCTCTAAAACCTGACTCTACATTTGAAATGAGAGATGTTAAGAGCTTAATAACCTTGCAGCAAAGTGCAAATTAGAGAGAACACAGTGGGGTCAACTCCAGGACTGTTAAATTCTGATTTGATCCTTGTCATCTTATTTTCCTAACTCATCGTGCATGCTGGTGACGGCTGGAGAGAAAGCTTAGTGATAGTTGTGCTGTTTACGACCTCTAACTGTAACGTCCTGCTTCCTCTCTCTGTCTTGTGTTACGTGGTTTTATACTTTTATGTTTTTCTTTTTCTGTTTGGATGTTTTTCATTTGTCTGTTTTCCAGCCTGGCTTTTTTCCTAAGAGCTTGAATTAATTAACTAATCCAATAAAACTGACTCAACTTTAGAAGTCTAAACATTCAAATTCTTCTGAGTTTGACTTTGATAGAGTTTTTATTTCCTTTGCAGACACAAGTCTTTTATATGTTAACTCTTAAACATTCAGTTCCCAAAATGCAGGTCATCAGGTACGTTTTTTAGAAGCGTACGGTACATTTCAATAACCTCTCATGCATTTTGCTATTAGCGCTTCATTTTCGGAAAACTGTAAATTTTATATAAAACTTGGATGTTGGAGGTTAAGCGGCTCTGAGGCTTTGCTTTTGTTGTGTTGTAATTGTTCTTGTAAATCAGCATGTGTGTTGTAAACACTAAGACCACATGAAAAAAAAAGAGCTGTATAGTAAACACGGATCCTGATTAGATGCACTCTCTCTCACCTCTGCCTTTGATACAGCTGTGGATCTGCAGTCTGACCCGGCCTTCCCCCACAGTCCTGGAGCTTTGTCTGCTTTGATTCCTCTGTTCTCCTCCTCTCCCGTCACCCCACTGTCACCTCGCTCTCCCAGGCATTGGTGGTTTTTCTCTTCAGCCCCTTGGCTCTGCTTCTGCTTCCAGTCTGTGCTGTCTGGCTGCCCGGGAGTCCTTACACGTTCCTGCATCTGCAGCTCCTTCTGGGCTCCACACCTCGCCAGGGAGGCTCCCTCCATAAGCCCTCCAGGAAGAAAAACAAATGAAAAATCAGTTGTTTTCTTTAGGAACTGAATCCACAGTTTTACTGCTTATCAGTCAATCTGCATGTTTTTCAAGCAGTAGTCAGCCACACATGAACACTGAAGCAGATTTCGTTCACTGTAATTCTTCATATTATTCATGCTGGTTATTGAAAGAAGCTTTTACCCTGATCTTCCTTCTGGTTTATCTGGAGCACACATGAGGCTTCAGATGGGTCGGTTAGACAAAGTATGTGTCTGCAGTGGTGAGGCAGTAAACAACAGTGGGATTTTATACTTATAAAGAGGCAAGAATTTTGGAGGATAACAACATGAGCCTGCTACAGCCTGAGTTACATCAGGATAAAGTTTGAATGGGATACTGCTTGGAACGATTTGTTCCCTTTTACTTATGCTACACAACAAATGCACAACAAAACATCCTCAAACATTCTTCTTCGACAGGTCAGCAGGAACCTAATTTGCAGATACTGTTCTGGCTGCATGCTAATCAGCCACACAACAGATTTTTTATTAAAAAACAAGTTATATAAAACCAGGTGAACATAAAGAGGTCCCTGTTCAACATGAAGGGGAAGAGGAAGGGTTACAGCAAGTGAAAGCTGGTTCATAAGGGCACCTGAGATTTTATGATGTGAGAAGAAGCATAAATGTGGAAACCAAAGCTGTTTATTCCAGCTAAGTAAAAGCAATAAAACAAGAATTCACTGGGCGATAAAAAGATATTTTTCCAGTGGGCGTGCCCATTCTTGTGCCACACACAGATAAATGTGCACATCTGTTACATGCATTTGAGGATATGACTACAATTGAAATGAAAATGTTTTTAATCTGGCAAGCTCTGTGGTGCACAGCTAGCTTTTCTATCAGTGCCACTAGCCTGGTAGAGATGATAACAAACTACAGGAAAATCATATTAGCGGTAAACAGATGCAGACAGCTGCCATGTGTCTGAACCTCTGTGTCAGCGATACAGGACAGGTACAAACCCCTATACCCAGGGGGCAGTAGCTGGAGGTTAGTGAGTGGCAGGCATTCTGTTTATCCTCTGCTCTCTGGGGTGACCTTTAACCCTGTAGCTGTCTGAAATCCCTCAGTCCTTTCATTTAAAAAGCGGGAAAGTATGCGATCCATGCTGCGATGGTGATCAAATGACACTTTCAAACACTGTGGGACACACACGAGTTCTGCATGAAAGCCTGAGAACAGCTCACACGTCACAGCGGAAAAGGACAAAGATGATCAAAAACTGAAGCCACATCGTGCTCTGCCACAGAAACATTTCCAGATGAAACTCCACTGGACTGTTTTCCCTACAATTCAAATCAGTGCTCGCCTAAACATTTGATTTGCAGTAAGTTGTAGGTTTGGGTAATTGTGCGAGCACAGATGAGAGCTCCATATGGCAAATCTGTGAATCTTTAGTGCCACCTAGTGTTGAAAAAGAAAAAATGCAAAAACTGCAATAAAGCATGCATATTTTCTAGTATTTGTATTTCAGTTCACCTTGTTTTAAAACAATTTGTCAGTTTAAGACTATGTAGATCTATACATAACAGAAGGAAGTGGAATATTTTAACAGAATCTTAATTAAATATGACTGTCAGATAAAACATACTAGTTATACTGTATCTTAATGCTAGATGTTTATCATTTACTGAGTGTATGTCTGTCAGCTAACCTATATTTTGAATTTAATATTGACTGACATGTCAGTGTCAGCACATTACTTTAAGTTGACTTTAAAGAGATGGGGACAGGTGCAGGTTGGGGACAGCAGGCACTCGTTTCTCATTCCATGTTGTATTTAAATCCACTGTGCTGCAGTGCGGAGCCAAAACTGATGTCATATTCTTAAACTGCACTGTAGGAAGCAATAATAACATATATGTTACGTAATACATTTAAATAGTAAATTGTACCTGCTGTCTGGCTCTGAATACTTGCACACACAGATGTGTTGTCTTTGCATCTGTCCACCTGGATGTTCGAGGACGCTGAAGCAAAGTGAGTCGGTCTTTTTTCTGAGTGGCATGAGCTGATTGCATCCTGTGATCCATGAGGGGTGATGTCCAATAAAAATTTGGAATCACCTACAGATCCGACTCTGTCACATCCCATGTTTGTATCTTGGGATGGATTCAAAAGCTCAGATATTGTGGGCTCCGCTTGATTACTGCAGTAGATGGATGCTTGTGGGTTTGGCTGTCCCACAGCTTTGCTTTTATTGACAGAAAGTGAAGAGACCGACCCGGAGTCTTTATCAGAGCATGCAGGAGAGGGAGAATGGCTGCAGCGCTCTCCACTTTCTAACCTGCTGCCTTTGTATTCGGAGGCTTCGCCCTTAGTTTTCATTATGCTGACATTAGATGAGTCGCCCTGATTATTAAGCTTATGTTGGCCTTCTTTGCACAGCAGTTCACTTTTCAAGTTATTCTGATTTTCTGCGCTGGAACAGGGAGAGCTCCTGCTGGGCTTGTGTTGGCCAGAGAGAGCTTGCAAGACGGTTGCACCTTGGCTGACCCTCCGATCCAGCAAAACCTGCTCCTCAGCACAGCGGTGCAGAGAGAGAGCCTGTTCCTCCACTGACGTTTGTCTTCTTCCTGACTTTACACCTCCAAGCGGAGCAGGAGTTGACATTACATCACCCGCAGTGCTCTGAGTCTCTGTGACCATGTTTACATGACTGTTTTTGTGTGGGTGTAGTGGCGGAGGGAGCGATTCAGCTGATGCTGCAGCCTGAGTGGAAGCGCTTTGCTGAGCCAGGTGGGAACTTGGCTCTGCTTTCCCAAATTGCAAAGGCACAGAAGTCATTATTCTCTCAGTGGTAAGTGCAGGGAAAGACTCATTTTTGTCCATTTGTTGTCTGGGTTGTGCACTCTCTTTTGCCTCACTGTTGCTTTCAGCAGCAAAAAAGCCCAGAGTTTTGCTTTGGACACCTTCTAAGGTCCCACCTTCGGCGTCCTGTCTCTGGGAGACACTGGTACCCGATAGACGCTCTATCTGGGGTTCGATGAGGGCCAACTGCTCATCAGATATGATCTGGAGGCAGATCTGGAGGTCTGCTGTGTGCACATGGAACACGTTCTGAGCAGCTGGCTGTACCTGGTCAAACGGTACAATGTGACAAGGCACCACTGGGGTGTTTGTGCTAACGTGTGGTACGCTAACAGGATTCAGCAGGTTTGATTGTGCCGAGAGTTGTATGTGAGAGAGCGGAGGGTTAGACTGATCATATGACGCAGCTTTAACGGCAGTGGCAGATGTCTGACTGCTCGCTGTGGTTACGGTAAGTGCAGCAACAGCAGGTGCAACAGGTCTGGGTTGCTGTGCAGACGTCGTGCATTTCGAAGGCTGGATCAAAGTGCTGCATAATCCTGCCTGATAATCTTGCAGGCAGCTTGTGGTTATTGTGGTTGCTGCAAATTGTTTGTGCACTACAGCTACGCTACCTGGCAAATTCTGACTGAGTCGTGATGTTGCAGCATGACAAACTGTTGAGACGAGCTGGTCCTGCGCGGAGCTGAAAGCATTCGTCTTCTTAAGATCACGAGTTAGCCCCAGCTGTGAAGCTGTGGGGTCTTTGCAGTTCTTTACACTCGTTGTGACCGAGGTCACGCTGCGCTCGATGTGAGGAGATGACAGAACTGAGGTGAAAGTGTGGGCTTCAGTTCCTGGTGGTTTATCCACAACTTGTGGTGAAAAAGTTAAATCAGGTTCAGCAACATTGGGTAACTTGAGTTGGTACTTGGGCAGGAAGCTGTTCTTTGCAGCAGGGGGACTAGAAGCAGTCGAGGTGCTAACAGAGGTTGTGTTTGCATTGATTATGCCCGACTTGAACAGAGGCCCTTTGAGCGGAGTATGTTGTGGATTGTTGTTAAGATTGATGTAAGTGAGGCTCGCTTCCTGCTGAGTGACAGAGGGTGTGGGATGAGCAAGCATTGTGTTTGGGTCAGTCTCCATCTGCAGAGGGCAAATTATTTTGTCATCAGTTCTCAGCTTTTTCCTGTCTGAAGGAACATGGGCTCCGCACAGCTGCGATGTGGAAACACTATGTTTGTTGTCTTCGGCCATCAGTCTCCCAGCGTCTGGTCTGTTCACACAGTCTGTTTTGTGACTAACCAGTGAGCCGATAGAAGGTAATGGCAGCACTGACAAAGACAGATTCCTCCTGAGTGGAGCTTTGAGAGCGAGGCATGATGAATTAAGCGAGTTAGTTTGTAGATTAAAATCCACAGCAGGGACAAAGGCGAGATTGGCAGGAGCGCCAACTGTGGTACCGTTGCTTGTCGAACCTGTTGTCGTTACTGCCAGCGGTGCCCTTTTCTGCAGACCCTGAACAAGCTCGTGCTCGGGGTTTGCTGAACATTTCCTGCCTTTGATAGCACCGTTATCGCTACTTTTCTCAGCATTGTATAGCTTTTTAAATGTTCCACCCCCGTACATGTACCACTTGTTGTAGGCGAACTTCTGCGCTTTCTTCCTCCGGAACTTTCTGTTGCTCGGTTCTCCACAAATGTCACCGCCATCCCCGTCACAACTGAGGCTGCTGCTCCACGCCTCCTCCACAGATGAATTCCTGATGAGACCGTCTGTTGCGTGGTTGCAGTCTACGGCAGTCTGCCGGACCAGTGGGCGGTGGGTGGATGATTGCTGGTTCGCAGGCTTGATCGCGAAACCTGTTGGGTTGATCTGGCCAGAGCTTCCCCTTCGGACTAGCGTTACATAATCCCTCTGATTGGAGGAGGTTGGGCTGCTTCTCTCGGGCTGCAGGAGGGTGACGCTGAAGGGGAGGGAATTGCTGCGAGTCAAGGGGGCATGGTCCATGGTGGAGGAGCGCTGAGTGGGCACAGAGCTGTAAATCCCCGGCTTCTTGTTTCTTTGTGACAAAATATTCTGAGTCTGACCTAATTTCATGTCAAAGTGAAACGAATCCTTGTACGTGTACGGCATGGGAAGGTCGATGCTTCCCTGCTTTGATAAAACGGTCTTCCGTGGCCTCACATTCTCCAGCTGTTTGTCCTCCACAACAGCTGTATTATCTGATATCAGCTTAGATATGCGCTCCTCTAGGGCCTTCTGCTCCTGCTCCCTGGCAGAGTCTTTGGACTCCTGTCTGCCGTGATCTGATTCTGTAGGTGTGCGCCTGCTGGCGGGTTCTTCAAGATGCTCTTTGGTGGATTCTGCGACTGAATCCATACTGTGATCGAGCAAAACACTGCCAGGGCTTGGATAGTGGTCACTAGTCTCGCTGAAGCCCGAGTCTGTGCTCTCATGACTCTGCGATTTCCCTCTTGACACTGAGCTTTCCCACTGTTTGGAAAACAGCGTGGCCTCTTGTCTCTGAAGGGGAAGGTGTCTACTCGGTGGAAGCTTTTCACTTTCCTTTATTACCGTTTCGCTTCCATTTGGTTTTGAGTTTTGAACTGTGAGGCTCAGCTCGTTGTCTTCCTGCACACAGCGTTGTGTCTTCACAGAGCAGACCTTTGGAGTACTGGCTGGACCGGTGCTTTCAGCAGCAGATAGTGAGGAGTCCTTCTCTGCGCTGCCTGGCTCTTCGACGCATTCCTCCAGAGACAAACTGGAAGTGCACGTCTCTCTTGAGCCAGACATGCTGTCTAAGCTGCTCTGCTCTGACTCCAGTGAAAGGCGTGCATGAGCCTGGGTACGTCTGTGTTTGTAGAGGTTGCTCTGAGTCTTAAATGAAACTCCACAAGTGGTGCAGGGGTAGGGCCGCTCCCCCGTGTGGCAGCGCAGATGCTTCTCCAGCACGCTGGGCTTCATGCAGTCCCGTCCGCAGTGAGGACACACGTGCTTTCCTGCAGACTTGGGTTTGGCTGCAGGAGCAGCAGCTGCCAGGCTCAATCCCGGCTGAGACTGCAACCCGCCAGCAATATGGAGCGTGAGGATGGGAAATGTCTCCTTGGTGTAGAGCGGCGGCATGCCCAGATGGAGTGTGGCTGCTTCTGGAGCAGCTGCAGGCGGCTGTGGGTAAGGCTGCGCGGGCAGCGCAGGCACTGTGTGGATGTAAACAGCCGTCAGGGGAGCCTGGACATCCATCCTTTTCTCTGCCTGCGCTGTGACGGAGCTGATGTGCACTGGAGCACTCGCCAATCCTGGCTTGCCAGTCTCCATGGTAACACTGCTGCTGTCGTGATGTACCAGTGGCAGGTCTCTAATTACCTGTAAGATAAGAACAGTTTGCATTAGACCTCCGTTTGCGTTAGATTAAAAGGGGGCAGGAATTTTGCTACATCTCACTTAAAGAGGAAAATGTGATTACTCTTGGAGTATGTTTTGTTCTTTAACTGGTGACCAGCCCCAAGAAATGAGCACAGTACTGATGACAGATATGCAATATTCTCCAGGACAGATGGCTAATACAGCAATTAATCCAGTCTGGATTTTGCCAGATAAAAATCCAGGGAGATGTGTTTTGCAATGTAAAAAAAAAAGGAAAGCACACTTGGTTCTGAGTAATATCATTGTGATAATGAGCAATAATATCCACAGTGGGAGCAAAGGCATTTCAAGCTCTCCTTTTTCATTTCAGTGGCAGGTTAAGATGTGTGTGTGGAAATGTTAGTCGAAACCATGGAGAGAAATGTGCACATGTAGTATCACAGTGGGGTGTGTGTTTTGTGTGTGTTGGGGTGGGCTTTTATCTCTCCAAATCAAGTACGTCTGCTGGCATTAGCTGTTACCTCTGTCACCAGTCTGCATCAATTATAAGGCAAACCTTTGATGTTCAGAGTATCATGTGGCGGCGTTCGGTCCTGACTGACTGTCATATTGGTGCAATAATCAGATCAAATCAAATCAAAGGGGAGCTGTGCATTAGAGTGAGAAAATTTCATTTCCTGTTGCTGTGATGGTGATTTTGCATAATTCACCCACAGAAGTACAGTTGGCACTCGACGCGTTCTTTTGTTGGTTGTACAGCATGAGCACGCCCACGTCAGAGAGTTTTTCTGGTGCTGTGAACTGAGGAAAGTTGGTCTCTGTTCACATTCGGCTGAGTGAGTGTGTCTTACTTTTACAACATTATTCATGGAGCTCGACCCTCCTGCTGTAATGTGCTTTCACTTCCTTACCGTTATGTAAATACGGTGCACATGCTGCAACTTCATGTAGGAAGAGAAATGAAGGCAGCTTTCATTCTATAAGCACGCTTAGTCTAAGTGAGAGATAAAGGTTAGGGTTTAGTGAGCATCCACCTTTCTCATATCTGGAACACCAAGTGGAAAAGCTCGCAACAGCCGACTTAAAACTTGAAGAGTAACAACTTGTAATTTTTGGATATTTCCGTATTTATTATGATGTGTCAAAATAACCCTGGATGGGTTGTTACTGACCAAATGGTTGTTAAGAGGTTAAAGATGTGTGAGTTTGTTTTAAGAAGAAGTTGCGCTGTGCTGAAACACCAGCCTGTGCTCGCACTAAGAACAAAACATCACAAAAATCTCTCGACATGGGGACATAAAGAAGACGTATTAAATGTTTCTGTGGAAAGTGAAAATGTCATTTCCAGTTATGGATGTGACTTTATAGAATGAAAGTTTGAAAAGAGGAAATATCTGACAGTGCTGCCAGCCATCACAGTGTTTAGGTAAGAACAGCAGAAACCAGAACTTAGTGTGTTTAACTAGGCCAAAACTCAGGCGCAACAATTGAGAGAAGAAAAAACAGCAGAAGACAATAAAGCAGAAGTCACTTACCGTCTCGCTTTGCACTCCAATCACTGATAATTATCCGGTCTAAACAGCCGTTCACAGTGAACCGGCCCATCCTCGGTGTACCTGCTCCTTTCGCGTTGCTCTGCCATCTAGCACCTCTCCAATCGGATCTTCTCTCACGGCTCTTTGACATGAACTGTTTCTTGTCACGAGGAAGCGGAAGAAATGCAAATGAGAGAGAAGATGCACTCTGAAAGTGGTGAGGCAGAGAGGAGGGGAGTGAGGGAAGGAGAAGGGCTGGCTGGGTGTGTGTGACTGTCAAACAAAGACTTCCGGAGGACAAGTTGAAAACATAGATTATACAGAAAGAGATCAGCGGGAGTGAATGAGCGGTGAGGCCCTAAGCACAGATGGAAGATACGAGGCTAACACAGTTGGACAGAAAAAAAAAAGTGAAAGCAACGGGCTAGGACGGAGGAAGTGCAGTGACAAAGGCAAGCTTACCTTCAGCGGCTGACTTTACCGTCAACAGTTTGAGGCAGTACCTGACTTCTGGTTCACTTATATGCTCGCTGCCCCCCACCTACTTCCTCCCACACATCGTATTTCATACACCCACATACACAAGGGTGCAGCAAAGCTAATGTTGATGTGGCTGCTTGGCTGCACGTGTGCTGCTCTCACTCTCTCAACCACAGAACAAATGGATGAGTTGTGAGAGGTTGGAGTGAATTTCCCTCCTCCAACAACAGCCCCCGTCAGACAGCATGTATTATTGTGCAGAAGTACATGAGTTCACATGCACGTGCTTGTAAAGCAATGTTCGTTTATCCCATTTGGACTCACATAGGTTTGCTCCATATATTGTTACTGGTTTGGTGAGACTGACTGCATATTAAGAGACAGATTGTTGACTGTATTGATCTGTTTCAGACAGAAAATAGTGAGGACAAGGAGTTATTTTTGGCAGTAGCTTGAACCAGAGTACACTGGCAAAGATAGAATGTGGTGAGTTTGTTCTCAAACAATGCAGTGGAAAACAAGTAGAAATATCTAATGGTGAAATTTTCTACCATCGTTAAAGACTCAGACAACAAGCAACACATTAGATCATAGCTCTTTTCCTGTGGCTACACACCTACCCTTCAAATTCCCACATGCGTATGGAAGACTAACGATGCCAAAAGTATGACTCAACGCATGCATCCTTAATTTCTATTAATTTTCATTTGACATGCATCACTTTTATACATTTATTTATTTATATTTATTTCTGCATTTCGAATAATTAATTTCAGGGTTGGTGACAAAATGCGTTGCAGGTGGCTTCACACTGCTGTACCTATGCTAACAGCAAGAAAATGTCGTTACCATAGCTACGGCACCAGATGATGGAGATGGACACGTGCTAAATTTTAAAGGAGCAGTCCAACACAGCCTTCAGTATTCCCACACTCCCTAACAAAGCTGTGGCAGACTACGGACCAGTCATCATTTGGACCCAATCAAACATTTGACCTAACAATAAATGATTTATACTTTTTAACATTAGTATTTATTTACATATATATATATTGCCTTAAAAATGTTAATGGCAAGTTTATGTGTTCACACTGTACATGCAAGTATTTACTAGTTCTGCCAGTGCTCTGCAACTGGGCTAACCACAAAAAAAGAGATGCTAGGAAATTTGCAATTGTGGGTAAAAACAAACTAAATGTGGACAGGTGACAAAAACAGAGTAATGTGTATTATCTTTAACATCCGGATATCTTTTTTGTATTGTGAATGCTGACAGCACAAACATCTGAATTCACTTCCCACTAAATAATAAGATGCAGCTGATCAAACTAATACATGTGATTTGAATTCATGGTTTTATATTGTTTAAACACTATTGGATGCTGTGATCCAATAGTGGGGTGGCTGTAGCTCAGGTGGTAGAGCAGGTCATCTACTGATCGGAAGGTTGGTGGTTTGATTCCTGGCTTCCCCTAATCTGCATGCCAAATATCCTTGGGCAAGATACTAACCCCAAATTGCTCTCCGATGCATCCATCGGAGTATGAATGTGTGTGAATGTTATCTAGAAAGCACCTAGAGAAATGTGCTTGTGCGAATCGGTGTGAATGGGTGAATGCACAAGTTGTATAAAGCGCTTTGAGTGCTCAGAAGAGTAGAAAAGCGCTATATAAGAACCAGTCCATTTACCATGTGATCGGATAAGTCAAACCTTAAATACTGTCCTTTATTAAAGATTGTTCACTTGTCCTCTTTTGTTTCATTCTGTCTTCACTTTATAGTTCTATATCTTTGGTTAGGTTTAGTTAAACCAATTCAGTATTAAAATGCAAACTAATGTTGTTTTGTATGTTTAAGTTGTTCTCAGGCGTTAGATTTTTATGAGTCTACTGGCCGGTTTCACAAAAAGTGACTATGCAGTCCATGTATTTAATTACAGGCCGTGTTGGGCCTTTCATGAATTTGTTACTATGACAATGAATACACACAAGCAAATCGATCCACTGTTAACACAAAACTATTGACTGCACATATATATTCAGTTTCTCTATTTGTATCTTAATATATATTTAAGCAACCAAAAACATCTCTAATGTTGCCAGTTTAGGCCCCGCCCACCAGCTACTCAAACATTCTGTTTGCAAGAAGCAGCCAAACAGAACAAAGTTGGCCTTAACAAAGTGGGAAGGGAAACTAAAATGCCATGTTTCATAATATATAACATAATATAAACTACATTAAGGCCTGCTATAAGACAGACACAATTTTTTTTAAATTGGAGTCTTATAGACTCCAAGAATATGTCCCCTTTAATGAAAATCTTTCTTTAAATGCTTTAATTTTGCTGTCAAATCCTTACTGCTGTTATTCTGAACATGATGTCATCACGTGGGATCAGCCGTGTAATTATCAGATGACATCTGCCGTTAAAAAACAAAGTGTTTTTCTATCATTCCACCGCCACAGACTCTAGCCGGTCTCCAAGGCAACTAGAGGCCGGTCTGCTAAGAGCATGGTTTGTGTCGACATGGCAACAAGACACCTCCTACCACGCATGTTTCCTACAGTCTGCACACTGCCCTGTAGGGCGGAAGCACAGTTTTAGTGCATGGTTTTAAAGCCCCAGTCAGATGAAACAAAATCACAGTGTGTGGATGTGTGCAGGAGTCTGCTGAAAGAAAGTCAGCAGAGGTCTGATGATGTTGTGTTATTTGGCTGTGTTGCTCAGGTTACTAGGATACAAGGTTGAGTCGAGTTTTACAGCTGATGGTCAGCAGCGACAAGAGACAAACAACATGTTCCTTCTGCTCCTGCTGGCCTCTCAGCTGCCGACGCACAACATAGTTTAAGAGAGATGGTTGTTTGGTGCAATGTAGACTTTTATCCATGTGCGTCCAGCTGCTCTTGGGAGTGTCTGACACATGCTGAGTCACACTGTGGATGTTGGCATAACCACAGTAGTACCAAATACTTCTAGAAACAACATCAGTAACAAAAAATGTTCTTATGCAGCAAAACGTTAAATAGACATTTTCAGCCACATGTCTTAGTGGTTGTAAACAGCAGAGCTGAGCAGCAGGTAGGTGGGGCTTTGTGCTCACAGCATGACCTTTGTGCCTAAGTTGACAATATCAGGGATACCTCCTCTCACAGCATACAGAGAGTAAAAAAACGTCAGAAAGTGTTTCGATCAGTGTGAAGCTCAGACTTCACTCTGAGCTTTATTATACATGCACCAAGCGAGAGCTTGATTTCATTATTTCAAGCTCTCGCCATCTTAAATATGAGCATCCACCACTGGAGCGGAATAAGAAATGACAGAAAACAATCAGCTTCCTTCAAAATGTACCCGCACTGCAAGGACTGCAAGGTATTCAGCCTATTTCATCGGTGTTTGATGGGGATCATTCAAAAAAGTCTGCCTTTTCCATAGCAGGTTTCCACCATCATCCCTGTAATCTGAATGTATCACAGTGCATTTTTGTCTCTTTGTTTTTGGCCAGCACTAGCAGTGATGAACCACATTACAGGAAGTAGTAACTGAGCATTAATGTGTGTGCATGTGTACGTGGGTGGGATTTGCTGCAGGCCTATAACCACTTACATGTTCATCTTCCCAGTAGCTTAAGCACAGCAGCCTCATGTCCCACTCTTGTCCACAACCAGCTGCCATCACTGACACTCCCGTCAGTGTAAAAACTGCAAACCAGCATTAATCAAAGAATCAGAAAGTGATCCGAAATTTGACTCTTTTCTCTCCCTTTGTGTCTGAGATGGTGCTCTTTTGCGCCCTCTGCTGGATCATGGCTGACAAAAAGTCTTGAACCCATAAATAGAACGTATTTGCATTAAAAGTGTTAGAATTGTGTTAATAGTATTATTACTGTTGTTGTTGTTGTTATTATTATAGTGATGCAGAGGGAGGTCAGGATTAGCCATGATGGATAACCTCTTCTCCACCACAGTTTCAAAGTGTCCACCCAATCACAGAGCCAGCTTTTCTAATCAGTTTATCCAGTTTCCTCGTGCCGCCAGCTTTGATGTTGCTCTCCAGCACACCAGCACAAATTAGAGACAGAAAATCTCATTTCACTGCAAATTTGGAAGAATCTCACCTTCCTTATGAAGTACAGCCTGCTCACCCGTTTTGTTGTATAAAACGTGTGTTGGTGTTCCAGTTCAGCCTGGTGCCTGAGTGGATCAGACTTGCATCACATCAACATCCTGTCCCAGAATAGAAACAGACATGTTATGAACGTGCTCACTATCTCGCTCTGGTCTTCACTGGCACATTCAGAAGCAATAAAAGTACTAACTATAACTTTTGATTGGCTTTTAAAATTTTGCTTTTTGCAATATTTCTTTTTACTTACCAATGTTACTATTGGTAGTAGTGATATTTTCTCCTCTGGTTGCTCCCTTTCTCACACAAAGTCTCTGAATGTCTTCCTTCACTACATCCATTAAACTCCCCTCAGGTCTTCCTCTATTCATCTCATATCCATTATCCCTACTGCATATGTCCAAACTGTCTCAGTCTTGCTTCTCTAACTTTGCCCCCAGACTGCTCAACCTGAACCTGAGCTGATATACCCAACTCTGCCACCTCCAGCTGCACCTCCTGCCCTGCTGTTAGTGTAACTGTCTCCAAACCACACACAACAGCAGCTAATCTTGTGCATATTTCCTTTCAGTCTTGCTGTTATTCCTCTGTCACAAATCACCTCTGACACTCGTCTCTGCCTACATTCTCTTCTTCACCTCTCTTGTGTACTGTCTGTTGCTTTGGATGGTTGAGACCAGGTATTTAAACTCATCTAATTTCACTACCTCTACCCTTTGTATGCTCATCTTTCTATCTGTCTCCCCCTCATTCATACACATATATTCTGTCTTGTTTCTACTGACTTTCAATCCTCTTCACTCCAGAGCAGCTCCTCAGGCTCTCTTCCACTTGCTCTCACTACAGATCATGATGTCATCTGCAAGCATCATAATCCACTGAGACTCCTGCCTGACCTCATCTGTCAACCTGTCCATCAGCACTGCAAACAGTTAGGGGGTGGATCAATCCCTGATATAATCCGACCCCACCTTGAAACCATCTGTCACCATTACCCCATCTTACTGTCCTAAAATATTTGTGTAATAATTATGTTTCATATGTATCAATTCTGCAGATGAATTTGTGAAATTCTGCTGTACAAACTGACTTTAAAATGCAAGATTACTGTGAGACTTAAAATGGCCCAATGTTTGGTATAAACTCTTTTTTTTCATTGGCTTCTATCCACAAATATCTTCTTTGAGAATCTTCACACAAGTCCATCTAAAGCCTATACCATGACTTTCTGATGCAACCCCAATGGGATCTTTGTCTATTAAAAACGGAGTTTGGGGTATATATAACTGTTAATGTATAAGGCATTAGTGAAATGAGAAATATTTTACAATGTGCTCATTTTAATAATTCATAATTCATTTCAATAATTTGCAGGGCACAATGTCAGATATAGTGAACTGACAAACTTAATTTTCAACATCTTTTCAATACATTACTTTATATGTTCTTTTTTATTTAACGTATTCTAATCAGCATTACCTTCATTTGGTTTCAGGGGTCAATAAACCATTAGCTTAAAGGGGTTTCTAACTATGATGTATCAAATTAAACAGCTTTCACTAGCTGAACATTATTCTATTATTATTTTCATTTGAACAACAAAAAGCAGCATAAAGCATGGCATTTTGTATCGGAATAGGCCAAACCTTAGCCAGAGCCCCTGAGCAAGATGGCGGCTTCAAAAACGCGTCGCGCGGATATGACGTTTTTCTGTGCGGCGACGTAGTGCGCAAAATACGTAGTACGTAACGGACGTTCGGATCAAGAAGCGCACTTGGAACTTTTTTAGAGGGTTGGTATGTTTTATGTGTTTCAGTGTTAAAAACAGATGATTTTTTACAGTGATGTTGTTAAGTAGCATGCACCGCTTCTTTTGGACAATGCACACGCTCATGGTTCACAATGGACACATTGTTCTTTTTTAGTTCTGTCATCGCTGTAGCAACAAAGCTAACGTTGTTAGCGGCAAGGCTAACACATCCATTCATTCCTTATAACTGCCACACTGTTAGCATACCTACAGCTAACGGTGTTCGCTAATATTGTGATTTGACATTAACCTAATCCGCTAATATAGACCTGGGGCAGGTTGTTAACATTTTGTTTTCGACTTTAGTTCACACAGTTGTCACGACCCGGTTTAGGTGACAGTGGCCCAACATGTTTCGTCCCAAACCGACTCTGAAGGACCGACAGCACCTGTACAAGCTTATCATCAGCCAGCTGCTCTACGATGGATACACTAGCATCGCCAACAGTCTCATCAATGAGGTGAAGCCACAGAGCGTTGTGTCTCCCTCTGAGCAGCTCATGCAGCTGGCAAAGATAGGTAAGAGTTGAGACCTTGTTCTGATCTTGAAAACAGCATCTTGGGGTGGGGGGATACCTAAAAGTATTTTGTGCAATTAAAAGAAACAGCCGACACCGACTTCATAGCTTTTGCTTAATTATAAGACGAGCTGTTTTTGAAGTGAAACAAATAATGCTAATTCTGACTTGCTTGAAGAATGCACTCTTCCACTTCACCTCAGTAAGACTTTTGGGATCATCTATCAGTCACTCTTCTCTTCTCTGCTCTGCATGTGTTGCTTGTTTGCACTGGTCTTATTTTGATTGATTTGATTGAAAGTGAGAGTCATTAGTGTGTGCCATACTGCAGCACCATTTACAATTGCAGGACTTTTCCCTTTTGCATCCTCCCAAACACTCATGTGGCATAACCACAGTTTCCAGTTAAGTTAAAGCTTTTGCAAACATATGAAAAGAGGCTGACGTAGTAGACGTAGCAGTGTGAAATGCCTCCAAACTGCCGACCCTTTGCTTTTAGCTTCCTCCTAATTTTTCTGCTAGGTTAGCTCCAGTCTGCCACCTCTGACTGACATATACACGAAACATGTGCTAAAAAGTCAGCTGTGTCGTAATGGATGCAGCTCACCCTGGACACTGTCTTTTTCCCCCTCTCAGATTTTTCAAGTCTCCTACTGGTGCTACTTTTACTGGCTTTATTTATTCTGTCTATCTAGTTATCTAATCTCCTCTATCTGGGGTTATAATCTCAGATTCTCAGGCCTTTGTCGCAGTTGTTTCATCCACATCTTGGTTTTTGTACTGTATGTCTTCAGATCCTAACTACAACCTATAATCCATTACAGGGATGGAAAATGACGATAGTGCTGTTCAGTATGCGATCGGTCGCTCAGATACTGTAGCCCCGGGTGTCGGCATCGATCTAGAATTTGACGCAGACGTCCAGACCATGTCTCCAGAGGCGTCGGAGTATGAGACCTGCTACGTCACATCTCACAAGGGCCCTTGCCGCGTTGCTACATATAGTCGAGATGGTCAGCTGATCGCTACAGGCTCCGCTGACGCCTCCATCAAGATCCTGGATACTGAGCGCATGCTGGCGAAGAGTGCCATGCCCATTGAGGTGAGGCAGCTCAGACAGCACAGGCGTGCTGGATGTTTTTAAGCCAGTGCACTGACATTTTTTTCATTTCTACATACATCAGGTGATGATGAATGAGACAGCGCAGCAAAACATGGAGAATCACCCTGTGATTCGGACGCTGTACGACCACGTCGATGAAGTCACCTGCCTTGCCTTCCATCCCACCGAACAGATTCTGGCATCTGGCTCCAGAGACTACACCCTCAAACTGTTTGACTACTCCAAGCCCTCTGCAAAAAGAGCCTTTAAATATATACAGGTCGGACATATTCAAATCCAAAGTGCCAAAGCTGATGTATATAAATGCAAATCTTTGTAATCCAGTTGTCGCCTTATCGATTTACCCACAGGAAGCAGAAATGCTGCGTTCAATCTCCTTCCACCCCTCTGGTGACTTCCTGTTAGTGGGGACGCAGCACCCCACCCTGCGCCTCTATGACGTCAACACTTTCCAGTGCTTCGTGTCTTGCAACCCACTGGACCAGCACACAGACACCATCAGCGGGGTCAGCTACAACCCCACAGCTAATAGCTATGTCACCTGCAGCAAGGACGGCAGCATCAAGCTGTGGGACGGTGTCTCTAACCGCTGCGTGACGACCTTTGAGAAGGCACATGACGGAGCGGAGGTGTGCTCCGCCATCTTCTCCAAGAACTCCAAGTACATCCTGTCCAGTGGGAAAGACTCGGTGGTCAAACTTTGGGAGATCTCAACAGGCAGGACTCTGGTCAAGTACACAGGTAGGGAGGATTTGCTGTTATTCTAAACTATGGCAGTTGAAACATTCACAGTCACAGGTTTGCTGATGCATAACTTACCTATAGTGAGTTACTTGCAACATTTAAAACCTATAAAAAATAAATATTATAACGAGTTTATGGCAAATTCATATTTAAAATTCCAACACCATAATGATGACATGACTCAAGAATTACATTTATCTAGTGTGCATGTTAGCTGTTCATGCTGAGACATATGACCAGAAATGTAGTTTATATAAATGTATTGTTTCTGTCACGAGTGTATAGAATATGAAAAGAGAAAAAAAATGTAAGAAATAAAGTAAAACAACACAAACTAACCAACTAAAAAAATCATCTCTCTGGCTGTTTTAGCAAAAGTTTATTTGGCACGAGGAGTCAGACCTCTACAACCTTCAGCATGGATGTCATTTCTGTTTTTAGTCCAGCACAGAAATAAAACTTAAAAAAAAGAACTGAAAGCATCCACACAGCTTCTGACTGAAGCTGTTAACACTTTGCTATGTTACTCAGCATCTATATTTCTATATTTCACACACGATTGTGTATCATATTGGCACTATTGAACAGAATTTCACGTGGATCATGTGTTTGCCGTCCCTGTATTGTTCTTTTGTAATGATTTTTAATTCTTAGTTTCATAACTGTGCTGTGGATGGAAGCTTACTGTTCTCCAGCTACTGAACGGGTGGTTTGATTAAAAATTCTTATTAGGATTTAAATGATAGAGGTTGGATAGTACTTACAGTAAGGAGCTTAGCTGCCGTCAACGTAATTAAAATGCGCTTTCTCCCACATTGTGTGTGTGTGTGAGAAAATCCAGAGTGTTATGTTTTGCATTTGTCCCTTAAAATTCCTAAATGGATATATGCAGTGTTTCATCTTGATAAGTCACGTGTTAGCGTGCCATGCTTGAGTAAAAAGGTTTTTCACTCCTATTTATCAGTTTTTAGGCACTGTTCTGTAACGTCTCCATCAAGCATGATCATAATGCAGTGGTAATAAGGATCCTATTTGTCAGTCAGCACTAGAGGTCGCCTTAGTTTAAAAAAAAATCACATATGATGCCATTTTGTCTGCCTTTTAATTTTTTTATAATAATGAAACATTTAATAGTGTTTAATTAAACAAATCAGAAGGAAATAATACAGAAAAAAAGAGACGTGGTGCTCAACACTGTAAAAAGCAGAGGAATGAGCTGCAGTTACAGGACAGACACTAAGATGATACAAACATGAGCTGAATGGACTTAAGCTGGGTGCTCCTTTGTCACTTTGTCACATGGATCCACAATGCTTTGTAAATTTCACGTGTTATTCTACAGTTTCCACAGTATTGTAGCATGGGAACTATATAATGTTACAGTAGATCCACAGTCAGTGGAAGTGAGCAAGTGTGCGTGGACTTTCAAATCAATAAAAATGGCAGTTTTTTAGAAGTGGCGTCTGAAACTCTTAAGCATAAACTCTGTTTACGCTTCCATATGTGCAACACTGCTATCTGCACACACGACCCTTTATATTTCTACATCTCCTCACTGTACTGTCATTTCTCTCAACGCACTCTGCAGATACCATCTACACGATGTTATAAATATCTAATCTATAGAGGTTTTGCAGGCATGTGACCCCTTATCACTTCCCAACCATTTTAGTAACATGTCAAGTGAGTAAAAAAACCCCACTAAACGTCGTGGAGATGAGATAAACTATGACAGTTATAAGTAAACAAACGCCACACACTTTATATCATTATGTTATCAACAGTTATACTGGACGAGATCCAAACTTTTGTAGGCCAACATGGGTGACAGAGTCACTGGACTCTGCCTCTGCAGTCACTGCCTGAACAACTGAACCACGGTCACTGGTCACTGCAAATTTACCTGATGTTTCTTATATTAACATATTACCATCTAACATCTGTGACAGTGATACTGAGGCAAGTTTATTGAGGATATCTTCAATTTTCCATCAGTAAGCACTGCTGATTTTACCTTTGTTCACTGCTATTCATGGCTGTTACTGAAACTATATATTTATTCTCAAAGTGGTCATTTTGTAAAAAAATTTTTTAAACATTTTTAAGCGATTTAAAAAAAAGTGCCTTCTTGTAAGTGCTACCAGTGTCGGCATTTCAACAGGAAGTGTGTCAGCATCCTCGTGGCTTAGTGCTGCTCTCTCTGCTGTGTTAGCCTGTCGCTGTGACAGTATAACATCGTCTGTGGTGGGCTGTAACAGAGTCACAGGCTGCATGCAGCTTTATTTGGACACTTTAAAATCATGCAATGTTACAAGCATTCTGCTCCTGATTATTTTTCATCAGTCAGGAAAGAGAAATTTATGATAAGTTTGTGTCGTTAAGTGCGTTTAGTTGAAAGTGCTACAAGCACAGTAAAAAGTGCATGAAGTGCTCCTGGATGTGATTTATGTTGGTCATGAAAACCATTTCTGTAGAGTAGAAATGATCAGTGCTGTCATCAAGGAGTTTTTATCACGAGATAAGTTATGCTTTATTTACATTTTTAAAATCACCAGTATCTGTTTCAAGTAATATTTGGCCATTTAACATCGATCATTTAGAGAATAAATATATAGTTTCAGTAAAGCAGTGAAAAGGAGCTCACAGAGGCAAAAACAGCAGAGCTGTTATCAAAAGATAACGAGAGAAATGACAAGTACAGTGAGGAGATGTAGAAATAAAAGTGTCATCTATGGATGGTGGTGTAGCAGCATGAGCTGTTCAAGATTCAAGATTGTTTATTTGACACGTGCATAGTTATACAAGTACAATGTGAAGTGTGTGTGTGTGTGTGTGTGTTATTTTTTTCTCTCCTAATCTGCCGTTGTTAATGATTTGAAAGTCCATGCCACACTTGCTCCCTTACAGCCTGTTTAGGTTTGATGCTCTTTGGCTTGTGAAGACTACACTGCCCCCTAGCAGAGCAATGCAGCAAAGCAGTGAAGAACTTGTCGTCAGCTGATTGGATTACATTTTACTGCAATATTATTGCAATAACCAGGTCATCGTGTCTTCACTGGTTTATTTTCTGTGATGCTACATATTACCTGCTGTTGGGACATCAGTGTGATCGAGGTCCACGCTGTGTTTTAAATATACAAAAGTGCTGGATCTCAGTAAAAATAAAAAGATTTCATTCTCTTTCATTACAAAGTACAATCTTCATCACACTGAATCAGATTATGAGTAATCATAACTGTTCCGTCTTCGACTGCCGTTCTAAATAAATGTTGCAAAAACTCCTGCCAAATCAAGAGCCTGATGACGCTGTGTTGGAGGGTCTGCAGACGTGTGTTGCATTGCCACTTCCTTCCTCCTTTGTAAGAATGATCATAGTTTCAGATTTTTCTGTGAATGTTTATCTGATAAGAAAACACTTGTGGTGTGCTTTGAGAATTCGGGGGTGGTGGGTGCAGACACGGTGATGTTGTGCTCAAAGACTGGGGGGATTTTTTCAAAATTGTTAATGTGGTTTTGATTCTTTTCTTAAGGAACCTGTTGGCTTCAATGCCCTGCTTACTTAACAGTAATTAATAACTATAGATAAATGTGTGGCCTATACACAGGCTACACATTTAAAAAAAAAAAAAAAAGGGTTACCCAGGAAACCAGAGCTTAATTGTATAATTTAGTCTACAAGTTCTGTTCGATCCTTGGACAAGATAATAACCCCAAGTAGTTTTCCGATGCATCCAGTGCTAGATTTAGGTGCAGAAAAACATGCCTGTGTGAATAGTTGTGAATGAGGTGAGTTCAGTTAGACTAGACAAGTGCTGTATAAGAAGAATCAGTCTAACTACACAGCTGCCCATTCACATGCTGGTAGTTATAGTTTTGCTGTCATATAACAAGTATATTATCTACAATGCTGCCTGCTAACATTCAGCACTTATGCATTTGATATTAGCAGGGAACCAGCGACACTGCCGTGATTGCTCTCTGTGGATGTCCTAAGTCTACAAAAAGGAGAAAATTGGGTAACCTGTATCTCGGTATGAGATAAAAGTACTGTTATTCTTTGTGAGATTACTCTGCAGGCGAAGTTTGGACAAGTCATCACTGCTGGAGATCTTAGTGTTATAGAGATCACATTGATTTCTACTGGTAACGCTCTAGGTCGGAGATGTGTCTGCATCTGTAATGACAAACCAATAGCATTCATGCATGCACACGATTGCAATGTGGTTCATTTTTAGAGTTATGCAATCACCATTCTTATGGTGGCAAATTAACATACATCAGGCAGCTGTAGGCACACAATCAAATGCTGTACTACATGAATAGTTCCTAAAGTCACCAAGTCATCTCCACGTCCACTTCCATCAGTCACTGGAGACAAGAAGAAAAAAAGTTCCCAGCTGCTCAAAGACAAATAGCAGCTAAGTGAAAGTTATTGCCATGTACACAGTGTACACACAGTGCAAATAACAAAACATGCTCAGATGCCAAAATTTACAAATATGAATGCAAAATAAATCTATGTAATCCATAAAGCAACTGGAAAATATAAAATATGCAAAACATTTGTGCAACATATAAATTACATTAGAAAAAGTGCAATAAAGAAGAAACAGCTGATTAAGCTGACTATAATGCCTTGACTTTAGAGATATGACCACGACAGGTGTCAGGTGCATTCTTCAGTGTCGTTTGGATAAAGTATCTGTGCATTAGTGAGTGTTTCTATCAGTCGGTTATTGGAGGGGTGTGGCAGTAAGGAGGATTCTGGTAGGCAGCGTGGTGTTGAGAAGCCTTTCGGCCTCGGGATAAAAGCTGTTGCATAGCTGCGTGTTAACTTTAGCCTCCTCAGGAAGTGTAGTTTCTGCAGCAATTGTTTTTGTTGAGGAGATGGTGTTGTTTGTGTGAGACGTCTTCAGTTATATGGACACAGACGAACTTGATCCTCCAACAATCTCAGTTTATGATGAGTGGGTCAGGTCTTCCTGAAATCCAACATTAGCTCTTTAGTTGTGTTGACGTTGAGAGATTGTTGTCTGTGCACCAGTTTGACAGCTACTGGCTCATCGGTATCTGCGGACTCATCGTCGTTGCTTATCAGTGCTAACGCAGTCGTGTTAGCAACGAACATGATAATGTGGTTGGTGTTATGTGCAGTTGTGAGTCAGCTGCGTGAAGAGCAGAGCAATGGGTACACAGCTCAGTGTGATGATGTTAGAGGTGTTGCAACTCATCTGTACTGCCTTTTTTGTGAATGGCAGTGAATGTGACAGAATCATGGCATTCTGTGTGTTGATCACATAAATAACACGTGTACTTTACAAGCCACAGATGATATTTTGGTGTATCCGTGCAAGCTTAATTCAGTCAGAGGTGATTATTAGAGAGCCGTAAAACCCACTATTCTATGTCCACAGTGGGAAAGCAAAACGGTGAAGTAGTGAGCACAGAACAGAGCAGGCATCATGAAAGGAGGAGCTTCGTTTGAGGTGGGTTACAAAGTGGCTTACGGTTATAGTCTGCGCTTTTGGTTATTATTATGCAAACTGTGTTGTCATCATAGTTTACACAACTTGAGGCAAGCTTGACTTGACTTCTCTTCTCCTGTAAAAGATTTAAAAAGCTTGCTGAAAAGTTCTCTCTAACTATTGCAGCTCTCTTGCTCCAC
This sequence comes from Neolamprologus multifasciatus, assembly GCF_963576455.1. Taxonomy (NCBI): domain Eukaryota; kingdom Metazoa; phylum Chordata; class Actinopteri; order Cichliformes; family Cichlidae; genus Neolamprologus; species Neolamprologus multifasciatus. The sequence goes on along the minus strand of NC_140443.1, from coordinate 35,404,298 downwards.
TTCTGCAGTGAGTCATCACAGAAACACCTGTAGGATCCAACCTGTTCAGTCTCAACAGTTTAGCGGTTCGCAACCAACCAAAATGATAACAAAACACACCGTCCGCCAGCACTCACAGTATCACTTTTGACACTCGCCACATGCATGAGGGCAATAGCAGTGAGCACAGACTGGCTGGAATCCAGCTCAACTGGCATAAACTATACAATTTATCAATTACACGTGTTTTATGGTCGCATGTCTCTGAGAGCTGCCTACTCTCAGGAAGGGATGTGCAGTGCATCTAAGAAGATACACACTACAGTGTGTTACACAGATACCACACATGCACAGAGATGCTCATTATTAAAGGCAGGGATAGCTCAGTAGGTAGAGTGGTGGCCCCATGATCGGAAGGTCGGGGGTTTGATTCCCCTGAACAGCTACCCTGAGGTACCCCTGAGCAAGGTACCGTCCCAACACTCTGCTTCCCGGGCGCCCAATGGCTGCCCACTGCTTCACTGAGTGAATGGGTTAAACGCAGAGAGGAATTTCCCCACGGGGATCAATAAAGTACTCCTTCTTACTTTCTGTCTTTCTTTCTTTCTGTCTTTCGTTCTTTCTGTCTTTCGTTCTTTCTGTCTTTCTTTCGTTCTTTCTGTCTTTCTTTCTTTCTTTCTGTCTTTCTGTCTTTCTTTCTGTCTTTTCTGTCTTTCTTTCTGTCTTTCTTTCTTTCTTTCTGTCTGTCTTTCTTTCTTTCTGTCTGTCTTTCTGTCTGTCTTTCTTTCTGTCTGTCTGTCTTTCTGTCTGTCTGTCTGTCTTTCTTTCTGTCTGTCTTTCTTTCTGTCTGTCTGTCTGTCTGTCTGTCTGTCTTTCTTTCTTTCTGTCTGTCTGTCTGTCTGTCTGTCTGTCTGTCTTTCTGTCTGTCTGTCTGTCTGTCTGTCTGTCTGTCTGTCTGTCTTTCTTTCTTTCTGTCTTTCTGTCTGTCTGTCTGTCTTTCTTTCTTTCTGTCTGTCTTTCTTTCTTTCTTTCTTTCTGTCTTTCTTTCTTTCTTTCTGTCTTTCTTTCTTATTAAAGGCCCAAAGGAAAACCTGTTTGGAATCAGTGTCTGTGTTTTTAGGCAGTAATAATATTGTCTATCCTCAGTTCACTTTGTTTCACCATGACATCATTTCACCAATGAGACAGTTTTTTGTTATGTGAAAGTCCTGAATTGAAACAGATTCACATCCATCTCTCTGTTCTAACGGACAGGAGCTAAAGTGAGGCCAAATATCTTGTTTCTCTGTGAGCGCTTCCTCATCGGTGGTCAGGCTCTGGCTGGCATCTCGCCAACATTTGACTTATTTTCTGTGTTTGAGTTGGACTGACTATACTTGGATGTTTATAGAGTTAACTGTTATAATTTGAGCACTTTAGTTTTTGGGTATCGGTTGTTAGTACACATGATAGCTGATAAGCATGGGAAGTAAGGACAGTATTTATCAGCTGATATTTACTTGAAAGTACAGTGAAAATGATTACAGCATTTTTTTAATGCTCAGTTACTTAGAGTGACCTGTCGGGCTCATCTGTTGCAGGCGCAGGGCTGAGCGGGCGTCAGATGCACCGTACGCAGGGCGTGTTCAACCACACGGAGGACTACGTGCTGCTGCCCGACGAGCGCACCATCAGCCTCTGCTGCTGGGACTCCCGCACAGCCGAGAGGAAAAACCTGCTGTCTCTGGGTCACAATAACATTGTCCGCTGCATCGTCCACTCACCAACCAACCCGGGCTTCATGACCTGCAGCGATGACTTCAGGGCCCGTTTCTGGTACCGCCGCACAACCACAGACTGAGCCACAAGAGGATGTCTGACTCTTGTGAAGCCTTCCCTGACCTCAGCAAACACTCGCAGTCTTCTTCAATCATTTTCAGTTCAATGGAAAGAGGACAGTGGAGTCAGAGAGACAGTACTTAGGAGGAAAAATAAGTCCTGTGGTTTTCTTTTTTATGACCTATTAAAGAGTGTGGAAACACTCTTCTCACATTTCTTAGATATCATTCTGCAGATTCGATTAGTTTTCCACTTTTATATTTTGTGTATGTCCTTATGTTGTAATTCTGATTTTTAATAAACAATCCAAAGGAAAAATGTCTGTTCTATGAATTTGATGGTGTAAAGTCCCCCTCAGAGCTTATAACACAGTCTCAGTGATATCCTGTCGATATTTTAAGAACACAGTTGTGAGCAGCAACCTGTCAGGAGCACCAAATGGACACAACACGCAAACAGCCAGAGCCATTTCACACTTTCTGTCACAGTTAAGCTAAAGAGATCCCTCTAAACTTTCTTGGTCTTATCTTCAAAAACAGGAAAGAGAGAAAAAAGAAGCAAACTTCTCAAAGCTCCTGGTTTCCCTTCTCTAGTGTGGCCTTTGCCCTCTGCCTGGAAGGTCAGGCTGCCCCATCGCCCCTCTGCATTCCCCAGCTCTCCCCGACCTCGCCGTATGTCATTCAGACAACAATAAGGAAAGTCCCAAGAATTTGTGCTTTCAACAGTCACTACCCCCGTTTTCTTGCCAAACCAATAAGTCACAAATATAGAGAAATGTTCCATATTTAAACATAAAGAGGAAACGCATTAAAAGGCAATGAGGAAAAATTCCCTCAGTTAGTTGGAAGGGCAGACTAGTGGTGAGCAGGGTACTTCTGCTTTACAAGAAAAATTGAGGGTAAAGGAAGTGCAGAGTGCCATGAAGATGGGTTAAAACATAAAGAAAAGCAGTGGGTGGGGCACAAGTTTGTGTTAGTGTGTGCAGGAGTGTCTCTCTGACCAATGGGGCTGCGGGAAAGCAGCTGAGTTTCTCCGCCCTGTGTAAAACAGCCGGGCTCGCCGTGACAGCTCAGACAATATGCTTGTGAGGCACGGAGGAAGAGGACAGCACGCAGACTTTCCACACACACGCGCTTCACTGAAACTGCGACCCTCGGCAGACGGATTTATTTCTCTGTGTGGATGCAGCTACTTCCTTAACGACCATGGTGAGTGCTGCAGCTGCTTCTGCGCTTCAACAGTTACTCAGCTTTTACTTTGTAATGCAGCATCCACCCTGTTGTGTCCTGCCGTCAGAGGAATGTGCCTGTAGACCACCTGCTCGGCTTTCGCTTTAAGCCGCGGTGTCGGCTACCACCTATTTCTACACACACCCCTGTGACCTGCTCTACTGTAGGCTGTAACCTGAGTCCATCCTGACACAGAGCTGAGAGGGAAACTCTAAGAGCCTCGTTAACACTAAAGCCTTTAGAAGTTGCTCAGCCGCAGATAACTGAGGATGTGAAGCTGGATGTTTTCAGAATGATAAAACCAACAGACACAAGCTCTTAATATTCAAACTATCATCTGATCACTGAAACTTTACGCACTGTGGAAAATCAACTTTCGTGGCTTGATTGCATTGCAACCTCATCAACTACATGCTACAAAAATAGTTACTGCAGCAACTAATGCAGTGGTTTCTAGATATGTTTGTGGTTTTCAAGCCCAAACACTATGGTTGTTTCGAATAGGGCTGCTGCAGCTTCAGAACTTAATGATTATCCTCATTTTAAAGAAAATCCCTATAATCCCTAATATCGATAGTAAATTACAGAAAATAAGTGTTAGTCAAGTCTTTGATTTGTTTGTTATCTTTTTTGGAAACTGATTAAACTCCAAATACAAGTGAATGATGAGTCAGTAACCAGAGCTGTCATACGCACAAAAAGAACAATTACACAATCATTTATTATTGTAACAGCTCAGGTTGAGCAATTTGGAGGCAAAGTTAGAGGAAAGGCTGAGATGGGTGAAGATGGAGCTGTCAGGCAGGAGGAAGACCACAGAGGTTCACAATGTAGTGAAGGAGGGGATGCTGGGATAGGGTGAGAGGGACGCGGACGATCTCCTGAGAGGATCACATGTGCATTATGACACAGTGTCCATTATCATTTTATTGGAGCCTTTATTTTGTGTGCCTTTATTGTGAAAGGCAGTCACTGTGACATTTGGGAATATGCTGAAAAGTTCAAGTCTACAGAAATCAAACTTGGTGGAGGGCTTATGCACACTTTAATACTGTAATACCTTTTCTGACACACACCCGTTTTAACACCTTGGCTCATGTGATTAGGTAGAGGATCAATAGGGGGTCAATGACCCTCTTGGGGACACGCCCATAGGGCTTAAAATCTGGGGCTCTCCACCAATCGCTCTTAGAACTGAAGAAGCTTCTCGAATGAGAGGTGAAACGTCTTCAAGGAAACTTAAAGAAGTCCAGACGCTTTTCAAGCTCCTTAGACTACGATGAGCTTCACAGTCATTAAGGCCACACCAGTTGGGTAATGAAACATTTCCCACCGTATCACGGTTGTCATCGTGTATTTTCACCATTCTGCCTCCAGAAACGAGTGTTTGTTGAAGCACTCTGAGAGTCGCGGATCAGGGGAGCACTGCGGCCAACGGCAGATGTGGAAAGCATTAAAGTGAGCTGAGAATTCTGCTCCAGTTGCTGCGTTGGACAGTTTTCAGGCCAGTCAGTGTGTAAGGTGGTAGAAAAAGTTTAAAAACCTCTATATGATGAATGAAACAGCACAGCGCAATCTTCCCAAACCCTATCTGGAGTTACCAGTGGTGGGAAAGGATATGCATCATTCTGACAATCCCCAAGCGAAGCAACCAGTTTGACTGTGCTCATCTTATTCATTTTCCCTTTAAAAATACTGTCTGGCTTGGCTGATGACTAACTCTGTTTAAGCAATCGAACTTCCCTTACATGAAGGTTGTTTTATACCCGATCCATGCCTTTATCAGGCTGCAGAAAGCTATTTTGGGCCGCCTAGTGTGTTGCTTAGCGTCTGTTTTTATCATCTGAGAGCAGTAGTCAGTGCACAGTCACAGAGGTTTACACAGCAGGAGGCTGGTGTGGAGAAGTGGCAACAACATCACCCACAAAAGGAAGCTGATCTAAGTTTCTTGAGCTAATTTAACCCCTGTGATCTTCAGTCATGCGTTTAACTCCTGAGGACTTTTGAGGAAATCATTAATAAAGTAGGTAACTGGATCCTCCTCAAACAGACTACAGTACTTACTAATTACTACAGTAATGATAAATGAGTGGATCCAGCTCATTTAGTGGGAGGTTTATCTGAAAACCATAGCTAACAGATCAAGTTGTTCAAGTTTGTAATAGCAAAAAGGTAGTGGTGAAACGAACCCATCAACTACAAACACGAGGAGAATGCTCATGCTCGCTCATTCCTTACATGGCTTTTTTTTCACATGTGAGGGAATTTTATTATGTCTTCCAGCTTATTGCTTTGGTTTCTACTCCCATCAGTGAGGAGCAATAAATAAAAGCTTCACTGAGCCCACAGTGTGTTACTGTATGAGCTAAAGAGTTAGATGTGTTTATGAAGTCGTTTGAGGCCAAATTAAGTTTCTCTCACAGCTTGCTGAGCTCCCCCAAGTGACCAAAAACAGCTTATGCCACTACTAAAGAGATATTATAGTAGCCAATGCAACAGCCCTACCTAGATGCACGTACTGTAAATTGCAATGTTAAAAAATAATTTAAAAATTTCCGAAATGATGTGAAAAACTAAAGAATGTGAAGAAAAAGACGCTAAAGCAGACGCTCAGATATCAGATGTGTTAGTGTTGGGCTGTACTTTCATATAATGGAAATTTATACCACAAGAGCGTAACTGAAGCATCCTAAGTCGGACAACAAATAGTTGTTTATATAGAGCCTGACTTCAAGGCCAATACCAATATTTGGTGATTTCAATATTCAGATATACTGGCCTACATTTCATTTATCTTTAAGACACAGAGAGTATAAATGTCTGCTGTCATAAATGTCAGCAGATCAGCCAACATCTAATATCAGCCTGCCGATAAAACAGCAGATTTCATTTTTTAAATCAGACCTTTGAGTTTCTCTTCAAAAGTTTGTTTTGGCTTTTTGAAACATTATCATCTAATACAGGTGTCTCCAACCCCCGGACCAAGGACCAGTACCGGTCTGTTAGTGGTTTGGTACTGGCAGTGTTGGGAAGGTTACTTTTAAAATGTATTCCATTACAGATTACAGAATACATGCCCCAAAATGTATTCTGTAACGTATTCCGTTACGTTACTCAATGAGAGTAACGTATTCTGAATACTTTGGATTACTTAATATATTATCATGCTGTTTACAACTACATGAATGTACTATTGCTGTGATTTATTACTGTTACTGAAGGTCCGCAGCTCCGAACCGTAGTAAAGGGACCTCTGGCTAATACGGTGGGTTCTGTGTCGGCTCAGTAGCCGAAAAACTAGCTTTACTTTGTTGTCTGGGTCAACTTTGCTAGCGAGAGACAGAGAGAGGCGTTGAAAGGCTGCTCCAACAGAACTTATTGTTTTTGGAGGAAAACACGAACACGGTGTACAGTCGAGTCTTAATAGCTTACTTACAACTGGGCTCGTCAGGCTCGCTTCTTGGCTGCAGTGGTTATTATTATATTTACATGCTTCCAGCTCCCGTTTCTGCTCGATGACAGCTCGTACTTTTCCACTCCCCTTTGTATCCCTCCCCACGCTCACAGACACATAACGCAGTCCATTCTCCCTGCACGGACTACACTGCCCATGAGGCTACATTCTTTAGGGCTATGCAATGATTGGGGCTATGCCTGTAGCATTCTGCCTATTAGCTTAGCACAACAAAAAGGCCTCTCTCACCCAGGAAACACAGTCGCAGAGAGCAAGCGGCATCCTGTAACCATGGCAACTGTAACGCTGCCGCCTGGAACAACAGAACAGCTGTCAAACAAAACCCAAACAGTCCTGACCTGCTACAATATGAAACAGGGAAGTACCGCCGTGTAATCCATTTATTTCAACAAAGTAACTGTATTCTAAATACCACCTTTTTAAACGGTAACTGTAACGGAATACAGTTACTCATATGGTTTTATTTGTACCGGTACTGGTTTTATGTTGTTGTATTTATTTATCTGCGACACCTTAAAGGCCGGTCCGTGAAAATATTGTCAGACATAAACCGGTCCGTGGCACAAAAAAGGGACCGCTGTTCTAATGAACTGGATATAATGTTAATTTCATAGAACACGCAGGTCTCATGAACTCACGATTGTATAACCTTTGAAGTAAGTATGTCAGTAGTATAGTGAGCGCCCCCCACATGCCCCCCACACCCTGTGGCTTCTGTGGTATAAAGCTCATGTTAAAGATATATTCTGTCATTTAAGTCCCCCGGTGGGGATTTTTGTAAATACACTGAGCTATGTTTACCTCCCAGTGGCCATACTTGAGCTAATGAGATCATTCTTGATTTAGGAAACGATATTTTAGTTCCTCAGTTATCAGTGAAGTCACATATGAAGTTTACTACATTTCTGCAAATTTCACCACCAAAGAACATTTAAGTAATCCCTCTGTTTGCATGCACGTCTCTCCCTTTTCGTACTCGAGCGCAAAAAGTAAAGAAAACACGTCGATAACATGAAATGTGAATGTCTGACACCCAAGGGCTACTGCAAAAATGAGCTCATACGGTCAGCTTGCTCTTCACTACTGCAACTGTACTAACGCATCAAAATGATCCCAAAGCAAAAAATATGTTGAGCAATCCCGTAGTGAATATCTTTAGTGAGAGAAAATGCAGAAGATGAGCATGAGGAAGTGTGACTATAAATAAAACCAGAGTGCAAGCAATGAGATAAGTTCCTGTCAGGGAAACAGTGGGCCTGCAGCCCGAGTGTTATCTGTAGAAATACTCCTCACTTTGACCAGCCTGTCAACCACTGTTCATGCTACACCTCTGCAGATGAAAGATGCATCTCACTGTAGTGCATTTGTAAAGCGCTATACAAATACAGGCCATTTACCGTTTGTAGTCTGTATCACAAACGCGCCCTCGCTGATTTTGAGCACAGCCCCGCTTTTAGCGTTTTGGTCATTTTAACACTTTGTTTTTTCAGATCCACAAGTGGTTTAGACATGAACTGCTAAGTTATCAGGTCTTTAACTTTAAGCTTTCTAATTAGAACGTTTGGTTTGCGAGGTACATCTAAAAACTGTGTCTTTAGACACAGATCGGGAAAAGCTGTTTGGTCACAAGTAAGGAAGGCGCTGCTGGAGAAGCATGATATTCTTGATAACTTTGAATCGCGTTTTAGGAAGTTGCGCTCCACAGAAACGGCTCTCCTTAAAGTCACAAATGACCTTTCGATGGCCGCAGATAGCGGTGACTGCTCAGTCCTTGTTCTATTGTCCATATGAGGATTACTGTTTGTACAGCATGTGTAGACCGTAGCTCAGCCTTTGATACGTCGTGAAATGCTTCATTTGAATTCTGGTGAATAGAACACTTTTGGTGTCAGTGGAAACCTTTTGGTCAGATGTAGCTGAATTTTCATGCAGTGTTCTGCAAGCATCTGTTTTAAGCCCCTTGTTATTCTCATTACATATCCTGCCATTAGGCCTTATTATTAGTTTTAAAATCATTTCCTATCATTTGCATGCAGATGATATCCAATTGCAGCTCTCTTTTAAACCAGGTAAACTGGATAAACTATCTGTTCTAATGGACTGACAAACAGTTTTCTGCAGCTTAACACAGACAAGACTGAGTGTTGCTGCAGAGAGAAAGCCCCAAATTAGACAACGTCTGGGTTCTTACTCGTCCACAGTAAAAGCTACTGCTCGCAATCTTGGGTCAACTTTTGATCAGTCTTTGACTTTTGATGTTCATATCAAGTGTGTGACCCGCTCTTGCTTTTTCTATTTAGTTTTTTTTTTTTGCTAAACCCACGACTGACGTCTCCAAAGGTGAACTGGAGATGCTTGTTTGTGCCTTTTTCTATTCCCGATTTATTATTGTTATTGTTCTGTAAATCACCTTCAAGCTGTCCAAAATGCTACAGCAAGGTTTTTAACTCACACTCATAAATTTACACTCACTCTTACACAGTGTTGGTCAAGTTACTTGAAAAAAGTAATCAGTAACTAATTACTGATTACTTCCCCAAAAAAGTAATCCCATTACTTTACTGATTACTTATTATAAAAGTAATTAATTACTTAGTTACTTTTTAAAAACACAATTTACAACCTGAATAGGTGATAAAGCGATAGATCTTTCAGCCCAATTCTACTTTTTCTACATAATCATCATACAAAATGTAATCAAATGGAAAAGTCTCTTTTTTTAAACTTGTTTTATCAGTTTTAATCTTTTAACTTTATGCATCAAGCAAAAATTAAATTATATGCAACATTCTCTGACTTGAAGAAATTTGTTTAATATTTAAACCTATTTTCTGCACATTCCAGCACATGAAATAAAATATTTTTTGTGTTTACACTCAGTCTTTCAAATAGGTGCAAGTAAAACACAGCAGAAAATAAATAAAGTCAAAGACTAGCGGTCCTGTTGCTCTATTTTCACCTGTAAAGCAGGAGTAGAGTAGGCGGAGGGTTACCCTGGTGCAGGTGTGCTGCAGCGGTCAGTGGAAGAATCCGCAAGTTTCTCTGTGAGTTTCCCATTACGTCGTAGCTACTCGGTGCTTGCTCGGAAGTTTAGGGTTTTTTCGCTGTAAAAAGAAGTTTTCTTCCCACGCACAACGGACACTAATGTTTTTGTCACTTTTTATGGAATCAAACTCAAAGTAAGGTCAGTACTTCCACGCTTTAAACGCTGCACGCTCATACTCTCTCTGCACACGATATATGATCCATTGTTGATCTGCACACAGCTGTTGTCACGAACGTCGCACTCGCTTACATCACTGTCATGAGACATTCTCGCAAAAAAATCACGATTTTAGTAACGCAGTAACGCAGCGTTCCTACGGGAAAGTAACGGTAATCTAATTACCGTTTTTGCGACAGTAATCCCTTACTTTACTCATTACTTTAAAAAAAGTAATCAGATTACAGTACGGCGTTACAAGTAACACGTTACTGCCCATCTCTGCTCTTACATTTACAGCCTTATGAAGAGAGGCCCCGACTCTACTTCAGCCTCATCCTCCAAACCAGATCCTTAGATCCAATATTAGTGGTCTTCTGGAAACAAAGTGGGATCATGCTTTCTAAACTTTATCGCCAAAGCTGTGGAACAGTTTGCCCCCCCCCCTCTACGCACCATTGACTCTGCGGCTTCTTTTAAAAAAACAGCTGAAAACACAACACTTTGTAAAAGATTCTTGTCTTTAAAAGTGCTATCTGAATACATTTCACTTACATCTTTTAATAAGTAGTGAATTAAGTTCAACCATGTATCTTAATGTAACAAAGCCTAGGCCTATTAGCTTCTCACCAGTGATCAGCTGGTAGTTTTTGACAACACTCACTGACCAATACTCAGATCAATGGAAAAATCCAAGGAAGACAGTGAAGATCTCAGAGGGAAAACTGCAGATTGACACAAGTCTGAAAGGGCTCTTGAGCCATTTCTAAACTGCATATTTTGCGATCAAACAACAAATAAATAAACAGATACAAGTTGTTCGGATGCGTCACTGCTTTATTGAAGACTCACACCTGACCACGCTTGAAGGGAGTCCAAAATAAATTCACACTTGAGCACCCAATCCTTGTTTAGAGTCATTTAAAGGTTTATGCTGTACAAACAGCCTCATACAGACAATAGAGAAACTGCAGTTTTTGGCTTCGATTTTCAGCCACAGACGCTGCGCTTGTCAAGTGAAGTGTAGCAGAAAAACCACATCAGCAGCATCGAATTTCCAAATGGTGTAATTTGTTTCTTATGTATCCGCTTTTAACTTGTAAAAGGAAATATTTTGTTTCTTACTAGTTTTAATCCTGAGATCAGGTTTAACTAAATAATTCAACAGTTATTCCATCAGTAGATTTTTCTGTCAAGTATTGAAACTTTAAATGTCTCTTTTCTTTAGTTCAGTCACAGATCAGTCGACCGAAAGCTGCTTGGAAGTTTTCATTAGTTGAGTTTTCGACATAGTTCTCACCAGTTCCCGTACAGGAAATACCAGGGCAGCTGCAGCGAGTCGGTGTCACTGCCACAGAGTCTGTGTTGACCTCCTCTTGGATTTGTTTGGGTTGGGGGAAGGTTGACAAAAGTGATTTTCCACGAAGCACATCTGAAGATCATCTAAGATTTGAAAAAGTGATTGACCAGAGA
>NC_140443.1:35255622-35388122 GCF_963576455.1 Neolamprologus multifasciatus | reverse complement strand
GGTTTTGTTTTGTTTGTTTGTTTTTTCAATTTTATTTAAGCGTGTGTGTGGGTGTGTATTATCGTATCTGTTCATGTAAGAAAAACTAAAAAATATGTGAGGGGAACAGATTGTATTGTCATTGTAAACTAATGTACACTTGTCTCTCAATAAAAATATGAAAAAATAAATAAAAGGATGAATATTACTGCTGCGTATGTTTCAGACCATAAGCTCATTTTAAATACTTTATATTCTGTTTAGTGTCCAGCATTATATTCAATAAATCATCTGTTTGTAATGGCTGACCTGTGGGCATCATGTATCTCTGAAAATAAACAGAAACACAGGCCTGATTTACTGTTTAAAAACAGTAAATGAAAATATACAAATAAAAAAAATTAACTCAGCTGAATTAAAAGGCTCGAGCAGTTTGTGACATGCTTAACTGTCAATGTCTACAGTGAATATTATTGGAAAATGAAGGTAAAGTGTGGGCTGGTGAATCGTGTCTCATTCAGTCAGCTAATCTGAAGGTGCCTGTTTATTACACTAGACCAACAGCTTTCCTTGTTGAAATGCTAAAGAAGTTAACGACTGATCTTCTCTGCATCACATATGCTGACCGAGCTGTTAAGTGAGAGAAAAGTCATCTCTTACCCATCACTGAAGCTTATCTACTTGCTAATGCTAGCTGTGAAGCTCAGATCACAGCTGATCTCAAAGTAAAGGCTGATCCAGCAGCATCCTGCCTCACATGCTGGTCTCCCACCAGTTTACCATGGAAACCCAGAAGTTTATGCACAACCTGCATGACCACCAGAAAAAAGTTGTTCTCTATTTTTGTTTAGCACTCAAGTCAGTGTTAACTAGAGCCTGATATGATGGTTAAAATATTTTAAGCACTGCTGTATATACGGCCATCAACGCTCCTGAGTTTATGGGCTAAATCACAAATTCTGCATGATAACACTTTAAAAAGGTTTATCTATGGTTTGATAATTAGTTAATGACTTGTGAGAGACATGTCACACGCAGTGTTGGGGAGTAACGGAATACATGTACCGCCGTTACGTATTTAAAATACTAAATATGAGTAACTGTATTCCGTTACAGTTACCGTTTAAAAAGGTGGTATTTAGAATACAGTTACTTTGTTGAAATAAATGGATTACACGGAGGTACTTCCCTGTTTCATATTGTGGCGGGTCAGGACTGTTTGGGTTTGTTTGACAGCTACGTTCTGTAGTCAGTGTTGCCAACTCCTCAGTAAGGAAAATCGCTATTGGCTGTCCTAAAAGTCGCTAGAAGTCGCCAAATGACGTCATCACCTAATTTGCATAATTGGTCATGCTAATGTAATTGTAACCTACGCTGCTGGAGAGAGAAATAACATCGTGGACGAGACATAAAGTGAGCAAAAAAGTCCTAAATGCATTTAGAATTTATTTAGAACTACAAATTAAATTTCTTTTAGCAATTATTGTTTTTTGTAATGTCACAATTCCAACCCTGCTTCTTTACCCGGGCTTTGACCGGCAAAAGTGACCCGAAATAGGCACTCTGGTGGAGTTACTTTGTGTGTGTGTGTTTATAAGTAGTTTTAAACCTGATCCACAAAACAGCATAAGAGTAAAATAAGAACTGACTGCGTTACAGCACCCGCTGCTTGTTGAGAGTACAAGCGATATGCGCTTTCACGTCTTTTTTTAGCGACTTTTTCTAGAAAAAAAGTCGCTAGGGGGTCTGAAAACTCGCTAAATATAGCGACAAAGTCGCTAAGTTGGCAACACTGTCTGTAGTTCCAGGCGGCAGCGTTACGGTTGCCATGGTTACAGGGCGACACTCTCGCTCTGCGTGTTTCCTGGGTGAGAGAGGCCTTTTTGTTGTTGTTGTGCTAAGCTAATAGGCAGAATGCAGAATGTATCATCATGGGTAGTGTAGTCCGTGCTGCAAGGAGAATGCACTGCCATACTCATTATGTGTCTGTGAGCGCCAGGTGGGAGAAAAAGGGGAGTCGAAAAGTACTAGTTGTCATCGAGCAAAAACGGGAGCTGGAAGCATGTAAATATAATAATAACCACTGCAGCCAAGAAGAGATGCCTGACGAGCCCAGTTGTAAGTAAGCTATTAAGACTCGACTGTACACCGTGTTCGTGTTTTCCTCCAAAAACAATAAGTTCCTTTGGAGCAGCCTTTCAGCGCCTCTCTATGTCTCTCGCTAGCAAAGTTGACCCAGACAACAAAGTAAAGCTAGTTTTTGGCTATGAGCCCGACACAGAACCCACCGTATTAGTCAGAGGTCCCTTTACTACGGTTCGGAACCGGGGACCTTCAGTAACAGTAATAAATCACAGCAATAGTACATTCATGTAGTTGTAAACAGCATGATAATATATTAAGTAATCCAAAGTATTCAGAATACGTTACTCTCATTGAGTAACGTAACGGAATACGTTACAGAATACATTTTGGGGCATGTATTCTGTAATCTGTAGTGGAATACATTTTAAAAGTAACCTTCCCAACACTGTTCACACGTCTTTTTAAAAAAATCTTTCAGCTTAAAATCTTCGAGTCTTAAAAACGTGATTTAAGACACAACCCAATAATGTCAGCAGCAACGTCCCCGTCTTTGCTTATAAATAAGTGGTTTGGCTCTCCATGCTCCTTTCAAAATTGTCGAAGTGAATTAAATTTATAGATGAAAAAACCTTTGATATGCACGATATTCACAAGAACTGAAAACAGAGTTATGAGCTAAGTTAGTGCCTGCACTCTCTGTCCTCTTTTGTGTTGGTGGCTGCACCATACCACTATTTGCTATGCATTCAACACTGCCCACTGGTTTTGGTTTAGGTGTGTGTGTGTGTGTGTGTGTGTGTGTGTGTGTGTGTGTGTGTCACATCTGTGTTCTCATACTGAATGTCTCCCCACAACACGGCTACCACAGAAAACAAGGCTTAAGCTGCAAGAAACTCTCACACACCACATGTTATATATGCACATGTCACACATAGAAGAGCTGTGTGCTTTTATGGAATCGAGAACTAACGATGGCTAACGATGCTTACCAATGCTTAGCAGTGTTTTAACTACAAAACGTTCACAACACCCAGCAGCCCTTCTTCTTTTAGAAAGCGCAACTGGGATTCAAAACAAGTTTAGCAAAATCTATCGCCCACAAGAGGAAGCTTTTCTATTTTTCTCTCGATAGGAAGTGCAATCTGGAAGTGAAAGCAAAGAAATAAGTCACTGAAAGAAGTTAACAAGTTAATTTATCTCTGAAGTCTAAGTTATTACAGGTAATAATCCTGACCTTCACCATTTCCATCATAATAAGTCATCTTAGTTTCTTTTCCAACTCTTGGTAATCGGGAAACAAAACGCACGTATAAGTGCTGCATATCAGAAGCTGTTAACAGTATTTTTTGCTTATTCCTAAAACGCAGGACTATGGCTAGCGTAGGGTTTGCAGCTGAGCTTGGCATTGTTGCCACTGAAGAATTAGACCTTCAATCGGGTTATGATTTTTTTCCCTGTGAGTCTGACGACTGAGTTCGACTAACATTTTGCAAGAGGAAATACCATTATGCGTGACCACAGCCTATTTCCTGTGTGGTAGTACCACATGCAACCTTCTAACCCTTATTTCATTTGTCTCTCTTTTTTTGTTGTTGTTTAGAACCAATTAGCAAAGGCTCTGTATGACAACACAGCAGAGTGTCCAGATGAACTGGCCTTTAGAAAGGGCGACATCCTCACAGTGATAAATCCAAACGTGGCTGGAACCAGCGGGTGGTGGATGTGCTCTCTGTATGGACGACATGGCCTGGCACCTGCAAACAGACTAAAGCTCTTACCGCAGATGGTGACACCAGCAGTGCATGAAGTGCTCAGGTCGACTCATGGTAAAACTGATGACAGTGTGCAAAATATCTACCAGACACCCAGCATCCCCAGAACCACCAGCAGTCCTGCTTATGAACGCATGGATGTGATCTACAAGGTCCCCTCTGCTCACTTATTGGCTTCAAAAGGTCCAGAAGCACCAGGATTTATGCCCAGCACAGCAGGACCCGAAGCACACAAGGTACAAGTCGTTTTTTTTCTATATTTAGAAAATGATTATTTTGCAGTTTTTGGAAAGGAGCTCGTTGTAGCTGATAGCCAGTGTGTTTGTCCAAGGTCAAAGTCATTCATGCTTCTTAGGAAGTGTTAATGCTCATGATTAGAGAGGTAGAAATGTTGTAGAAATGAAACCCCTGCTGACAAAAGAGCTTGCAGATGGAGACCAGGGGCCTCTCCATGGGGACAGGCATGCAGCACTGGGGTCTTTATGGGCCTGTAAAAGCCAAACAGACACAGACTTCAGACACTTTTAACTGCAAACAGCAGCACATGCTGACAGGGACCCCAGAAAAACAGAAGTGTCTGTACGGCTGCCTCTGCAGCAGAAGGAGGGGGGATATATTCCCGCATGTTCACCATTTCCTCTCCTGCTCCAGGGAAGTCCTGTTTCTCTCTACAGTAGCTACCTAATTGTCGCTGAACAGCATGGTTTTCATTACAGAGCTGCATTAATTGGCAAGGTGTATGAATAATAGCACTCTCAACAGGCTTCAGAGCAAACACTGTCCCCATAAACGTGTTAACGCATGTGTCAGTGGGGGGAAAGTGGCTTTGATCAAAGCAGAGCAAATGCTGCCAGTCCACTCCAATATTACAGCCTGACTGTTTTGTCTGCAGCCTTCATCCTTCAGTACAGCATCCAGTCCAAATGGGAAGGTGTACGATGTGCCGAACCAACCAAAACGAGCTTCCCTTTACACTGTAAGAATGTCTCAAAGTCAAGATAACTTTAGATGATACTATTTGATTGGGCTTTGGTCCGACAGCTTCATTTTCTTTCTAATGTGCTATTCGCAGAAGACAACGCCTCCTACACCGATGCCACGAAAGCAAGTTCTGGAGAAGGGCCTTAACTCTCCGGAGACTTTAATGTGTAGCAGTCCAGAAGACTCTTATGTAAGTTTCAGATGTTTTAGAGGATGAATTTCCACAGAAGAGGATAGAATAGAATAGAATAGAATAGAATAGAATAGAATAGAATAATCCTTTAATTGTCCCACAAGGGGAAATTTGGTTGTAACAGCAGCCAGAAAGACACATATACAAACAAACAGTACACAGGACACAGAACAGAAACATACACAATTTTTCTTACATATTTACATCAAGGACAATGGTTACTATAAACAGAGTACTGTACAGTTATTAAATAACTAAAATTAACTACAGATAAGAGGCAAACCCAGGTTGCAGTGCGATTCGGTTGATTCAATTATTGCAGTTACAGCTCAGATGTAAACATCTATGAATGCTGGGAGCAGTTTTGATTGTTAGGGCCACTGAGAAAAAACGTGAGCACATCTTTTTTTTTTCTTTTCCAGAATTCTGAAAAAAAAAAGGTCAGAATTCCGAGATTGAAGTTAGAATTCCGGGATTAAAGTCAGAATTCCGAGATTAAAGTCAGAATTCTGACTTTTTTCTCAGAATTCTAGAAAAGGGAAAAAAAAGACGTGCCCACTTTTTTCCAGTGGCCCTAATCCTCTTCCATAAATTTCTCTACCAAGTCATTCATTTTGTAAGATCTTTCAAAGGTTAACATGGTTTAGATTTGGTTAATGTCCATCCTTTCTATAAAAATTTCACCTGTTTGGAACATGAAGCCTTTTACCAAAAAAAAAAACAGAGATGTAAAAATGTATGATATAATATTTTGTAACATTTTTTTTCCTTTGGCATTTGGCCAAAACAAAACTAGCAAGGTAGATGTTGAAAGGTTAATGAAGCAAGGATTGGTGCCTTTTATAAATGTGGTCTGTTATTATTTTTAAATACAGAAAATCAGTCAAAACATCAAAATTAACCTGTCTGTTACTCCTTTGTCTAACAAAGTACTGCTGATTATCAGGGTAAGGACATAGAAGTGCTAATTTGGGCCTTTATGAGTCAAGTTTGTTCCTGAACATCCAAAAGATGCTTCATTGGATCGAGTTTGGGAAACAGAAGTCCCAGGGCACTAACTCAACTGTCAGGTTTCCCGCAAAACAGATGTAGAACTTGTAGAATCACTTTAAGTGTTGAACAACTTTGTTCTTGTTCACAGGTGTATCCAGTCCCACCACCCCCTTCTCAGGACCCAAATTATGACATCCCCATTCCATCGGCCACAGAATCCCGAAATAAAATGATAGATGGATACAACACCCTTCCCAGTTCTCGCAAACCTGAGTTGATCTATGATGTGCCAGTGGGACCTGAGAAACAAAGTCCATCCCGTGGCATCTCTGATACCTTGTCCAGCAAATCAATTTCCAGGCAGATGTATGACACTCTTCCAGCACATCGAAAAGAAAGTCCACCTATATTGCTTTATGATATACCCAAACCAAAATCTCCCGATATCCAAATTACAACAAAAGTATCACCAAAAGATTACAACAAACTTCCAACCCTGAAGCCATCAGAAGAGTCTGTATATGTGGTTCCAGCCAAGGAGGACCACCTCATCCAAGGTGTCACCGATCAGCCCAATGATCAAAACCCCATAGAGTGCAGAGGTAACTCAAGCAATGATTTTGAGCTCCAAAGAGTGCGTCTGCAGCGGATGAGGAACTTTCTGGCCTATACAACCTTTCACGGCATTCAAGAAAGCAGGGCAAACTGCATTGCGTGAAGATGAGCAAGGTCGAAACAAGCATCTGTCTGCAGCAGATAATCAAAGAATCAGCACGGCCTCCAGCTCTTCCAACAGCTCCTGTGACTCTCTGGCCCTGAGCTCCTCTTCCCCCGAGCTTCTGCGAGAAGTAACACTCGGTCAGGATGAGGCGTGCCGCAAACTGCTGGACTTGCAGGAGTCCATTTGTGAAGCTGTGCCCAAACTCATGCATTTTGTCAGCAGTCATTGGAGGTGTAAGGAACATCTGGAGAAACATCTCAAGGAGATCAAAGAAGCAGCAGAGCTGATTGTTTGTTCTCTGACAGGCTTCCTAAACTTTGCCCTAGATGTTAAAGGAAATGCCCGTCGTTTGACTGACGCCAACCTGCAGACCAGGCTCTTTAAACACCTTTCCATCATAGAGGATTCAGGTGTGATTTTACAACAAACAGTGAGTAATCTGAATGAGGCCAAATGGCCTCTAAATAAGCTCAGTCAGGAACCGGGGAAGGTCCAGACACCTGACCAATTGGAGCGCTTTGTTATGGTGGCAAGAACTATTCCAGACGATGTAAAGCGCCTAGTATCGATCATCAACGCCAATGGCAAGCTTCTGTTCCGAACTCCTCAGAGAGATCAAGAGTCTGTAAACACCACGGATCCTCCAGAAAAAAAATGTCCTGACAAAACCAAACAAGAAGGGGACTTAGCTGAGGATGACAATGATTACGTGGAGCTGCAGGTATCAACTTCTGCTCCTCTGTCATAATATAAAGATGACTTTTTAGTAGGGCTGCTCGATTATGGCAAAAATGATAATCACGATTATTTTCACTGAAATTGAGATCTCGATTATTTGACGATATTTATTTAACAATAACAATGTATTGAATAATGACTTTAAAGATTGTCAAAAATAATATAAAATAGTGCAAATACTGATAACAGTGCAAATGTTTGCAATATAAAAAATAAATGAAAAATGTAAACATCTGTGTTTAGTGAACTTTGCAGTGTTGCTCTGTGGTGCAGCTGCGACACTGTAGCAAAGTTTACACACTATGTCTACTTGATCCACGTCTGACTCCACGAACCCATAATGTTTCCACACCACTGAAGTTTTTTTACCTCTTTTCAACCAGCAGCAGTCACTCTCCTCTCCAAATAACTTCTGCTGAGCTTTCCGAGCTTCCCTCGGTCCTCTTAATCAGCGGTCCCCAACCCCCGGGCCTCGGACCGGTACCGGTCCGTGAGTCGTTTGGTACCGGGCCGCGAGAGTTGAGGCTCAGATGTGAAATGTATAGTTTTCAGGGTTTTTATCGGTTTTCAGCGTTATTTTGTTATCGTTTTTATCGTTAACTCTGTTTTCCTTGGTCTTTTCACGTGTGTTATGAATAAATCTTCTTTTTTTCGGTACCGGTACTAGTTTTATTTTGTTGTATTTATCCGCGACACCTTAAAGGCCGGTCCGTGAAAATATTGTCGGGCATAAACCGGTCCGTGGCACAAAAAGGTTGGAGACCGCTGCTCTTAATTGTTGTGACGCGTGTTTGAAATGCAGAGAGGTGCGCTCGATTTGCCACACGGAGCAGCGCGAGAGTAAAGCACGAGGGAGGGGCTAATAATTGGCTCAGTCATTTTTAATGATCGTTGAAAGCCCAGATCGTAATCGAGATTAAAATTCGATTAATTGAGCAGCCCTACTTTTTAGCCACAAGAAACCCATGCTGCATACTTATTAATATATTGCCTTTGAATTTTCCTCAGACTAAGAAAGAGGAAAACAAACAGCGGGAAGTGCAGAAGGAACCTAAAGAGAATGTCACACCAAGAACAGAGACGACGAAGGTATGTCTCCTCATTAACCGACACACTCCTGTACAACAGACCTTTTAATTTATAAAAGGATTTTTAGTCTGAAGCAGACAAACCAGTCTAGAAGGCTTTTATTTACCTTTATTCTGTTTCTCCCCTGCCCAGGCCAAGCAACACTCCTCTGACTCTGGCAGTGGCACCGAAGAAAAGCAATTATCTTCCATGTCAGAGCACTGTAGACTTTACTTTGGCGCCCTCCAAAAGGCCATTGGTGGATTTGTGGGAAGCCTTCAGGATGGCCAGCCACCAGAGAAATTCATCTCACAAAGTAAGCTGGTGATTATGGTGGGCCAGAGACTGGTAGACACTTTGTACAGGGAAGCCCATCGTAAAGGGTCGAACCAAAGTCTCCTGTGTAAGAGCAACCACCTGTGCGCTCTCCTGAAGCAGCTAGCTGTGGCCACCAAGAAGGCGGCACTGCACTTTCCTGATAAGCAAGCTCTTCACGAAGCTCAAGAGTTCGCAACGCAGCTGGCCCAGAGAGCGCAGCACTTTCGGCTATCGCTTGATCTGTGAAGGTGAGCCCACGGTATCAAGCGTACAGATCTATGTGAAGAGGAAGGTTTTATTCATCAGTCATGTAGCTATTTCTTTTTTTAATCATGTTTATAGTGTACAACATCTGAGCCTAACTGTTGCTGTTGCTGATGAATGCAGGTTGCTCTTTACATATTAACAACTGTAGAAAAAAGCCGCCGACACAGGATATTTCAAAAAGGTATTGCATTTGTACTAAAAGGCAGTATCAATATAAATTGCACATTTAAGATGCTGTAATTAAGCCAATGTTAAAATGCATTTTAAGTACAGAGTATAAAGTATTTTTTTCTAGACTTATGGGAAATGTATATTCTTTGAGTTTTGTTGGTTATCTGTGTTTTTCTTCATTGTTTTTTTTTTTACTATATTGTGTATGGAATATATTCTTCAGAGTAGCATGTTGTTACAGTCTTTTTGTTAATATCTATGTAAATATTTCAAAAAAACATTTGTTATGCATTCCCAAAATTTACTTGACAAAAGACTGAGTACAACATTGAAGTTCTGTTGATATTGGAATAAAAACACAGACACACACAACTGAAAACTTTATTTTTCTGCTTTGTTAATATGTTATAGAAAATAGATTTTTAAAAAAGGGCCTGGAAATGAGAACACTGCACCCCTACAAACTGTTCTGCTGGCTATCTTAGTTCTTGGTATTGAAATGATGCTTTTGCATGAGATCAAAGGGGAAGATTTGTATTGTTTCTACCTGTTTGCCTGGATGTTCTTTTCAGTACTTCTGTTTTATTTATTTTTTTCACTCGCTTTCTGTGAGCCAGTTCGCCTCTGTTTTCTCTGTTTTCAATTTCTGTGGTATTCTGTCATTCAGTCAGCAGAAATTCCTGCAGGGCCAAGCACGCAACAAAACACTGTGAGGGGGATTTACCGGCCATGCATTAGCCCTTTAAAGCATGAAATAAATGTCAAAAAGTTTAATGGTATACAGTTAGTGTAAAGGTGAAATTAAATACATGAATATCATTTATATGTGATAAATATCATTAGCTTAAATTCAGATTCAAATATAACTCTAACCATGAGCACCACAGCCACTGAGCACCAGCCCACCACAGTTCTTTACTGAAAACGTACGCATACACCAAGCTAACCTGTTACTCCTTCACGAAACCGCCGAGCGTTTTCATGCGACTGCTGAGTAAGGCCTCAGTTTGTTTTCTGCAGGACAGTTCACAATATGAAAACAACTTCACATCATGCACAGATCTGTTATCTGATTTAAAACATCAGGACATTACACAAAAGCTTTAAATTTCCACTTTATCAAATATCACTGAGCAGTCCTTACTTTACCAAATCTAACCTCTCTTCTTCCGTCCTGTCTTTCCCCTCTCTTGACGCCAGAGTGAAGTTAGCTCTCTTTCTTCTCTTTCCCTGTGAAACACAGCAGCAACAAACTGCACACAAACAGTTTGTGTGTTTGCTGTTAGCAGATAGAAAGGTTACATTTGAAATGACCTGGCACTTACTCCATTTATGCTCTCTCCTATCTGTAGCACTGGCTAGATGCTGACATATGGAAACCACAAATTCTAGAAATCTGCTCCAAAAACGAGGTTCCAGATCCACTTTAATCCTCAGGATGGTGTCATAAATCAGTTTGATGTTTGCAGGCTTCCAGTGATGGCAAATAAAAGCTTCCCTGTAATGGGTTAAACCTAAAGTAACAAGCTTGTTGTGAAAATGTGGGGAGTAGAAAGTAAAGATATTTGTTTAAAAATGTAGTGAGTGAAGTAAAAAAGTTTAGAAGTGAATAAAAACTCAACCAAAGATAATTCAGAAAATTCTACCTAAGTACAGTAACAAAGTATTTGTACTCCATTACTTGCCCTCTCTGTGAATGTGTTACACAATTTTCCTATAAGTATCATCCCAGCTAATTCAGCTCAAAATCAGACGCTGCAATGCTCAGAGGAACTGCAACAAACTCAAAATCAGCTGCACTGCCATTAAAACGTATTTTTTCCCACTTCCTGATTTCTTAGTTACTTTGTTTGTTTGTTTTTTTGCATATTTGTCACATTTAAGTGTTTCAAATTTTAATATTAGACAAAGATAACCGGAGCAAATAAAAATCCAGTTTTTAAATGATTTCATTTATTAAAGGAAAAAGCCATCCAGACCTGCCTGGCCTCATGTTAAAGGACAACTGGACTAGTCGCACATAAATGACCAAAAGCCAGTAAATTCTTATCTCCTATATGTTATACAGGCATTTTCCATTAACACTAATAAAATTAGATTTTGGGTGATGGAAATGAGCTTTTTCTGAATCATGGACGGGCTCTCCCTTAGCGTGAGGAGGTCAGTCATTTGGGAGCGACAGAGTAGAGCTGCTTCTCCTCCACATCGAAAGGAGCCGTCTGAGGCTGTCACCTCCTGGGTAAGAGATCGCATCTGTCGGATGGCCGGGGAACCACTTGATGTTTTTCCGGATAAGCTGGAGGTGGGGAGAGGGAGCTCTGTACTTCCCTGCTTTGCCTGCTGCCCCCGTGACCTGACTTCAGATAAGATAAGGAAAATGACTGGATGACGTATGTTTTGTTATTTTAAATTCAAACTTTTATTGAAGTGGTTATCATGACTTTTAGAACAACATGGATCATCTATAATTGACGGTAAGTAGTAAGTAGTTCTTTTATGTGGTGCTTTTCACAGACATAACAGTCACAAACAATTCAAACACAATATCAAAAGAATAAAGGCCCAATTAAACAGAAAAGTTTAGTTGTTTTAAAAAGAAAAAAGACTAAGAGGCTACAAGAAAATATAAAATTAAACTTGTTAATTAGACATGAGTGTTTACCAGAGAAGCAAAGTCACAAAAAATCCTCCTGGCTGCATTTTAGGATAGTTGAAGCCGGTGTTTAACCCACACTGGAGATTAAACATCAGGATATTTCAGTCTCTGCTGCTTCAATACTGGACCTTATTTGAAAAATCTATTTTGAGTTTCTTTTCGTTCCGTTTGCGTTACAGTGAAATACTACTGTTAATGGCGTAATCGTTATATTTCTGTCACTGAAGCGTAAAAACATTTTTACACCCTGAAGTGATTGTTAGACATCCGAGTCATCACAGAACAGGAACTGGCTTTAGGGTGGTATGCTGTCTTTCCTAACTGTGGACTGTGCACAATAGTTAACCTTTTACCACCCACTCTTCAGCATTTTAAACCTTCCCTTTAAAGCTGCTGGTAGTATATAATGTCTGTGATGAAAAACACAGCACTGCAATGAAATGAATGAACAAAAAGACCTTTAGAGAGGCCACTGTTCAAAAGATGGGGAAGATTATTTTCAATCAATACATGTTTTACATCCCTGTAAGCTTTTGTTTTGTCTATGAAGTTGGGCGAGCAACAGTTCTGGCAGATTTTCTCACAAATTATGAGATGTTCATTCAAATTTGATGCATAGCTACAATAATTTTTGATTCTTTTGATACCTGCTGGCTTTTCCTCTGAGGCACTTTTACCTTCTCTATTCTCTTCTTCCAGTTTGCATTGCACTTTTTCTTTTGATCATTTGGCTGGGAGTTAGCAAGTGGTTCCAGACATGAAAAACTACAGGCAACCATAGAAATCTGCTAGCAAACAAAGCAATCACTGATCAGCTGATCTCACCCACCGAGTGCCAACAACCTCCAGAAACAACTGCCAAGCCGTCGGGGAATACACATTTCCCTAGAAACCAGTGATTGTATCACGTCTAGTATATGGTGGACAAATCTAGAGCTATGTGTGCATCGTATTACACCAGAAACCTTATAGGTTCTGAAATAATTTAACCACATGGAACACAAGACACTGTGTCATTGTGTAACAAAAACTAAACTAAAATGGAAAACTGAATGTAGAGCTACCTTTAGCAACAATAACTTGAAGTGTTTTGTGTCGAATGTTTTTGTGAAGGAATTTTGTCCCTCTCGTATTTACATCGTTGCTTCAGTTCATTGGAGTGTGCATGGATGAGGAGGACCTCATGGTCAGCTCAAAGGTCCTGCCTTACTAACCGCGTGCATGCATGTGAATGCAAATCAGTGATTTATCAATATTTATGTACCTAAATGTGTTTAGATTTGTACTTTATGAACAAAATTAGAAGTTCCTCTGACCATCTAGATCAACCAATGATGGCCTGGTAGAGTGAAGGGTGTCAGCTTGAGCCTTTTCAGTCTAAAGATATTCCAGTATTGCTTATCTCATTTGATCTTATCTTAAATTCACATTGTTTATATCATGATTGATGTTGGCTTCTTCTTTTTCTTGTAGTTTAGACAGGTTCACACATCACTGTGAGTGCTTCAGGGGAAACAGCATTCACAACCTTCATTATTTTAACCAGAGCCTCGAAACACTCAAAAGTTGTTCCTTTTCTGGCTTCCTCTTCGGACAATTATTTCAGGTTTTTTCAGTCAGGACTTTCTATGACTTTCCATTTAGAGGTGCGTGCTTCTGTCTTACAACATCGTCACTGCTTCATTTGCTTCATCTGAAGGTAAATGAATTTGCTCATAGAGAGCAGATTGTGGTTGTGCAGATTGTATGCAATTGGTAAACAGGTACAGGGCTATTGGTTCAGAATGACTCTGATTTATTAACATGTTAATGGTGGTAAGAACAATATAGGACAGATCAAAGAGTCATTTTGCTTTCACACTTTGGTTTTTTGTGCAGTTTAGCAACATTGCTGAGCACATATTAGTAAATGCGGTCCATAGTTCCAGAAGTCCAGTTGTTTTCTCCCAGCAGCCTTTCCAAACAAGCCTCTTGGAGCCATTAGAGGAACTGCAGTTTTTGGTACTCTGACACTGGCTTCAGCTTCAGCCCGAAGGTTTGCTAATGGGGAGTACATCAGGCTCAACACAAGTTTCAGTTTTAATATATTGTTGTACGGTTTGAATTTTACTACTAATTCATATTCTTAACCGTCACACTGAAGACTTAGTTTGGCAAAAACATTGCCGTCCAGGATACTGTAAGTGCAGCGATTGTAGTTTACACTGTGAGATTTTAAAGGACCACGTGAAAAGCCACAAAGGGTTGCAAACATAATAACTTTGTAGTTTTTAGACTTGTGATACGCAGAAAAGACAAAAGTCTCAGCCAAACACAGAAATGACTGGGCCTGGAATCAGTGGGGTCAATATCAAAAAGTGCTGAGCAAAAAGGAAGAGTATTTATATTCACTCTATTATAAAACTTACAACATACAATATAAAAGAATACCAGGATAAAACCTCTTAACATCCACCAGGTCGCTGGAAACCCAGGGTTGAGTTTAGTTAACCACCTGTTTCTACAGTATTTGAACCTTTCTGAAATGTAATGTGCAGATTCTAATAAAATGCCTGTTTAACATGTGGCTAAAGCAGAGCCACATGTTAACCAGTTAACGTTGTAACCTCTAAGGATTATGGCCACCAAGACCCTAACCCTAACCTGTTGCTGGTCACCTAGTTACCTGGTTAAGAGACTAAGGGGGAGGGGGCTCACAAACGTTTCCAGCTCATCGATAGATAAATGAGTATTATTTACTTGGAAATGCAAGTGAAATTCTCATGCGTGTTTATGACAAATAAGAGTGTATTAGACTGCTCACACGTGCAGTTACTGATTGGATGCCGCCCTCTGTTGACACTGAACGGAAATGACTTTATTCCCATATTTTGGCTGCTTTTTCACTCTTAACCAAGCTGATGTGTTGTGAACATCTGTATTTATACATTTCCGAATCATTGAAACATCATTTAAAAGCATGTAATGCTGTAAGTTCTCTGCTTCTTGTAAACCTTTGCTGTAACACCTGTGTAACAACTGTTAAGTTAAACCAAGTAGTTCACAAGGCTTCGTAAAACAATGTCATTAAACCCTGTTGTATCATTCATTAACTCATTTATTAATGCATTGTTATAACAAGCTGGTGGTGGTGGACTTGTCGATAATGAGCTCTGAATATGAAAATAGCTGTCATTTCTAGATCGGTTGTTACTTCTAACATGTTTCCATGTAGCAGAACACTATTTTTGCACATTGTACAGAGACTCAACTTTGCACCTTCGCTCACCCCTCCCTCCACAAATCAGGAAGGAACGTTTTTACACCCAAAGAGTGAAAACTTGCCAAGATAGTTCACATCCAACCTTGAGACAGTTCTCAAGGCTAGCTTCTGTCCCATTAGCTTATGCAGCTCAACACCAACCATTGTGTTGAGTCTTTAACTCAACACATTTCAGCAGTAGGTTTTAAAAATGTGAAATGTTGATTCCCAATCTCACTGCTTCTAGCTTTTATACTAAAAAAAATAGCCACACTCATCTAAAAACTGGAGCGGTAACCTTAACATAACATCGATCTCTACCCTAAAGTCACAAGATAATGAAACAGACAAACTGCAGTCTGGAGCAACAGCCACAGAGTCATGAAATAAAATAGCCATCAATATATTTGGATTGATATCGCTTTTTTTTTTTTTTTAATAAAACAGAACTACCTTCCACATCCATATTTTTCACTTCTTGACCAAATCTGATCACAAAACTACAGAGCTAACGGTCATGTTTCATATACAGTCTCTGTATAAAAGATCTTTAATTTT
Source organism: Neolamprologus multifasciatus (assembly GCF_963576455.1). Taxonomy (NCBI): domain Eukaryota; kingdom Metazoa; phylum Chordata; class Actinopteri; order Cichliformes; family Cichlidae; genus Neolamprologus; species Neolamprologus multifasciatus. The sequence goes on along the minus strand of NC_140443.1, from coordinate 35,372,381 downwards.
CTGATTTTATTTTATTTATTTTTTAATTCAGGCAAACAATAACAACAACAATAATAACAAACAAACAGCGAAGCACCGACAGTGTACTCTCTTGCTTCTCACGTGGGCCTCTCGAGCCTACGTACCTGTGCGTCATATCGTCACGTGCTTTCCCTCTCGCTCTCCTCCGGTACAGACTAAGGATCGCAGTCATGGCTCCGTGAAGCGACACATGGCATCTTGAAGCCATGAACCAAATTAATAAACACAACAAACAACAACAACAACTCACCGGAAAGCGGACACATTTAAATAGCAGGCGTGTTTGATTTCATTTGTAATTACAGCAACTCCGGTAATATCTACAGCTAGCAGTCAGTCACACTGGGGGAGAGGCGCACTGCAACCTCCCCCGGTTTATTTTCCTATGATAGTCAGCTTTCTTTACCGTCACTTTTAAGTTTCCGTCTTTTCTAAGAGAAGCTCGACATGGGTGTGCAAGGTTTCCTGGAGTATATTGAGAAGCACTGTCCCAACGCTGTGGTGCCGGTGGACCTCCAGAGGTTGGCCCGGGGGAGTTTGGTTGGAGGTGGCCGGCAGAAACCCCCTCAGAGTCCGCTTAGGTTGCTGGTGGACGCCGAGAACTGCCTCCATCGACTCTACGGGGGCTTCTACACCGACTGGGTCTGCGGGGGCCAGTGGAACCACATGCTGGGCTACTTGGCCGCCCTCTCCCAGGCCTGCTTCAACGGGAACATTGAGCTCCTGGTGTGCTTCAATGGCGCCCTGGAGAAAGGCCGTCTTCACGAGTGGGTCAAGCGGCAGGTGAACGAGAGGCAGACCGCTCAGCAGATCATCAGCCACGTCCAGAATAAAGGCACCCCACCGCCCAAAGTCTGGTTCCTGCCTCCCGTGTGTATGGCCCACTGCATCCGACTTGCTCTCCTCAAGTTCCGCGTCGGGGTGAGTGGAAACTCGGCCCGGCAGTGTCTGCCTGTTGAGCTGTGGACACAGCCCGAGTTAGCCTGCTAGCTGCCCACCATGTCACCACAGCATCCTGACCCACGATACGATGCTGTTCCCACACTTAGACACGTTCTAACCTGCTGTGCAAGTGGGCAACTGCGGTGGTTGACTGGTATCCAACAGGTTGCTGGTCTGAGTCCCAGTTCAGATGCTGCCCCGCTCTGTCAGCGATCACTGTTTGTCCTCTGACAGAAGTAAACAGAGTGAACAAAAAGATGTCCAGACAGGTTTGGCATAAACAAACAAGTCCCTGTTTCACTGGAAGAACGTCACTTCATGGCTGAGGTTTAAATAATCTTAAAACAAAAACTACTAACTGTAAAGATACATTCGGCTCAGTTAATAAAACGATGAGCTGATGAGATGAAGTAGAAAGTTGTGACAGTGTCTCTGCCTCCACCTCAGCTGTGATTCCTGTCACAGCTGCTCGATTTGTTGGAATCTGGTAAATTAATGCAGTACGCCACAACTTCACACTTACATTTAAGACTTGTAGTGTGTGTTCTTTTTAACACACACACCAAAAATAAAGCCCTAATTTTACCTGAGGCACAGACCTGTAGGTCGTTGAGGTCAGAAACATGTTTTCTGGCTCTTCAGAGCAATGATAGCTTATTTAATCATTGCACTAAGTGATGTGTTGACAATATGGATCTTTCTTTTAGTAGCCTGTTCAAGCGTGACCACAAAGCAGGCAGCAAAGTGAACGTGAAAGTGTTGTGGTTACAGTGATTCTGCTGTAACAGTGAATACAGACACGGTACACGTTTATTATAAGGCTGTAACATGACAAAAAGTAATCAAGTTGTGTTTCGTATTGTAATTTTTGGTCTGCCTACAGGATGATAACAGTGAAATAATAAAAACTAACTAGGAATGAGGAACTCCAGTGTGAAAACTTATGAGCAGACTCACCAAGCAGCTCACACGAATGTGCTCCTCGATTGTAGTTTTCTTCCTGTGCATATTCTTTGAGTGCTTTAGCACACTGGCGTCTGTAAGGAGGTTTGTTTTGAGGCGTTAGCTCAATTCCTGTCTGTGGCTCTCCTCAGGTTGTCCAGAGTGTGGAGGACCACCACCTGGAAGTGATAGCCTTATGCAGGAAGAGTGGCTTCCATGGTCTGGTGGCTTACGACTCGGATTACGCCCTGAGCAATATCCCATACTACTTCAACGCCCACATCCTCAAATTGAGCCGCAACGGCAAAAACCTCACCACCAGCCAGTACCTGATGCACGAAGTGGCACGGCAGCTCGATCTCAGCCCCAATCGTTTTGTCATTTTTGCATCGCTTTTAGGTTAGTGTTGTAGTTTGAGCAAGTAATGTTGGTGGGAGCGTTTGCCCCGGTGAGGCTGACTGATACACGTTTTCTTTTTAACAGGGAATCACTTACTGCCTGATGAAGACTTGGCTGCCTTTCACTGGAGCTTACTGGGTCCAGAGCATCCCTTAGCATCTTTGAAGGTAAGGACTTTCTCTGAGAGCTGCGAGAGTTGTCGGCCTTGTGCTTAAATATTATGGTTACTGGTCATTTGTTTGCTCGTGCAGTGCACATCCTTGACTGATGGGAAGGAAAAGTGCACGTTTTGCATTCAAAGATATGGTAGCAAGCGCCAGCGACGCCTAGACTGAAGTAGCTACCAGCAACAGCGCAGGATCTCATTGATTGACATATGACCTGGTAGAAAATAGAGGCGTTACCTAGGCAACTGGACCCAAATTTTAATCACCAGTTATTAGTTCGTCTTTATTGGTATTCGCGTCTATGTGACACCACCCATTTGAGCGCACCCCCACTTCAGACCAGTAGAGTAGTAGTGTAGAGGGTACACTCCATGAGGTTTCTGGGCGTGCAGATCTCTGATGATCTCTCCTAGACTGCAAATAACACGGCGGTGGTAAAAAAGGCCCAGCAGCGTCTCCATTTTTTGAGAGTGCTCAGGAGGAACAACCTGGAGGAGAGGCTGCTGGTGACATTCTATAGAGCCACCATAGAGAGCATCCTAACGTACGGCATAACAACATGGTATGCAGGGTGCTCAGTTGCAGACAGGAAAGGACTGCAGAGGGTCATCAACACAGCCCAGAAGATCACTGGCTGCTCTCTGCCCAGTCTGGAGGCCATTGCAAACTCCCGATACCTCAGCAGAGCTGGCAATATCATTAAGGACTACTCTCACCCCAGTAATCAACTGTTTGAACTATTACCGTCAGGCTGACGGTACAGGTCACATAAAACCAGGACAAACAGATTCAGGGATAGCTTCTTTCCCAGAGCTATCACCGTAGTAAATAAGCACAAAACAATTGAGCCTGCTTAACTATACCATACTTGCCATTGTCACTATATTATGCTGCTATTCATACTATCATTATATTATGCTGCTATCCTGTATATATCGTACTTATTATTGTCTGAGTACTTCGGTTGTTTTATTGTACTTTTTATATTTTACATTTATATTTATTATTGCATTTTATTGCACCAAGGGAGTGGCACTCCAATTTCATTGTACTTTGTACAATGACAATAAAGGCTATTCTATTCTATTCTATTCTATTCTATTCTATTCTATTCTATAAAGGCTATTCTAGTTGTGTTTGCATGGACTCGTGTCCTGGTTATAATAAAGTTTTTGAAGTATGTAGTTGTTTCGTTAGCACATGTAAACATGATCAGATTATTTAAAAACTTTAATCGTTCTTTTTTGGTTTTGTTAAACCTGGATTTGGTAACAGGACTCCAGGTCCAATCTCCGTCCCTGTAAGTCGGCTTTAATTTGAGCGTTTGGCTCTCAGATTATTGTACATACGCTGACCTTTATGTTTAATATAAATTAACTAAAACTTCTACTACAAGTCAAATGAACCCAGTCAGACACGCATTCATGCAGTGTTTTTATCTAGCACTTACACTCACACCAGAGGCAATTCTGGGTTCACCATCTTGCCCAAGGACTGTTCAACTCGTGGACTGGAGGAGCCAGTGATCAACCCGCTCTGAGCCACAGCTACTCGCCGTGTTTAACATCACTGCTGTCATAAGGAAAAGCGCACTTAGGCTCCCTTTTATGATGCTATCCTGGTATTAGTACCAGCAAGTATCAGCAGCTGCACTCAGGTAATAGTTATAGGTACATCTACCTATTTGTTTGTGTTTCTCGACATATCACACCTGCCTAAACTAACATCACACAGTTACCAGGATACTAGTATTTATTATGTACACATGCAGAACCCAGACATCTGTTTTCCGTGTAAACAGCGTTTCGCGTATATGAGCTCGGATAAACCTCATAATCTGCATACCCGGGTCCATGAAAGTCACAGGAACCACAGTGCTGTGTAGAAATATCCAGAGCATTCACATTCAAACAGGCATGTGCTTCATGAGTTTTATATCTGTTCTGTCACAAAGCTTGTTGTATTGATTCTGATGGCGTCTGTGTGACCGTCCAGATCCCACAGAGTGTTTCAGAGCCATGTTTTGCAGGATTGGAAATCTTCAGTCCATGCACAGTTTGACACGGACAAAACCTCTTTGCTCAAAATAACAGTCTTCTCTTTCATATAGTAATGAAGCTGTCAAAATGCTCTCAAGTTGACAGCACAAGATTCAGATTCTGTTTGTGGTGCTGCGGATGGGCGAGTTCACTTGGACGTGTATGGATGTGCACATGATAAAAGATGACATGCAAAGTTCTCCTCTTTGTTTGACACATAAATGTAAGCAGCCTCACTTTCATTAATTCCAACTTAAGTGAGTTCATTGTCGTGGCACCAGAGAGTCTAATGAATAAAGTTCACTTGACACTGTTACGGTGGAATGATTCCCCACATAAAGCACAATCTAAGCTTTTTGTACACGAGTGTTACAGTAGTCAACATTTCAGTTTGATGTGGACATACTGCAGACACATGTAGGGCTGCCACAAACGATTATTTTGATAGTCGACTAGTCACCGATTATTTTTGTGATTAGTCGACTAATCAGATCATCATCCATTGGACGTAAAACATACAGCTTATTGCACCAGCAGCATCTGCTCTTATATAACTATCATTAGCTTACAGCTTTAAGTGTTTAAGGTATGTGCTAACTAAAAATAAAGACAAGATGATAGTTTATTAAATTTTAATGAAATTTGCAGATTGTTTCGGTGAAGTTTAATAAACTCCTTGCTATCTAAAATATAACAGGACACCGGAGTAAATTCTCGAGCATCTCACACTTCTGATAATCAGCTGTCTGCTTGACGTTTATTCAGCTGTGTAAAAACTATAACTTTAATCTCAGTAAAAGCGATTTACTCAGGAACAAATAAAATACTAAAAAAAGCCAAACAATAACATTTTTAAGTTATCTAAGTGACTTATATATCATGTTTAACCTGAGTAGCGAAAGACGGCGGTGGATTTGAAAACGATTTGCCACCGGGAGTCCGGTGTTCTCACTGCTCTAGTGAGCCTAGCCCCCGGCTAGCTATCGAGCTAGTGGGTAACAGACGTCTCCGAAAACGTCGGAGCGCTTTTGAAAATATGTGGCGTCTTGATAAACTGAGGAGATATTTGAGGTTTACACAGCTACATTCTCGCCTGAAAGCACGTTAAACGTTTATTTTGTGACCCAGAAAGAATAATAAGAGTAACATTAAAACTAACTAGCTGGCGCCATTGTTGTAAACTGAGCTGGGCTGCGCTATGAATTCTGGGACACAGCTTCTTCTTCTTCGGGGTTTAACGGCAGCTGGCATCCTTGTACATGCAGTGCTGCCATCTTCTGTTTCAGTCCGTTATTACACTCTTAAATCCTACTACTTATTCCTGCGTCTTTTGGGATCTTACAAAGCTTCAAACGACGCGTCGACTATTAAATCAGTCGTCGATGATTTTAATAGTCGACGTAATCGTGACTAGTCGACTAATCGTGGCAGCCCTAGACACATCTGAACATGTTCACAAACCAGCAGACACTGCTGAGCCTGAATCCTTCTCAGATGTACTTTACTTACAGAGGAAGAAGACACTTTTACTTTTGACTTAAATCATTTGTGCTTATTGATTCGTAACCGTGAAGGGTTATATAAGCTTTGGCTGCGTTCAGGACAATCTGTCTGTCACAGGTGCGTGCCCATCAGCTCGTGCTTCCTCCCTGTGATGTCGTAATCAAGGCCGTGGCCGACTATGTCCGCAGCATCCCCGACATCACTGACCTGGAGACCATTGGCAAGGACATCTTCAAGAATTCACAGGTATGAACTTTCCAAAAGCCCTTTGAACAAAGTTTGAATGTTTTGCTCCACCCTGTCATCCCCTCTACCCTTGGTAATGCTAACAGTGAGTATTTACAAATTCATATGATAAATGATTTAGCTTTACAGTAAGTGGTTGGACCAGCTAAAACATTATGCTTGACAACGCATTTGACTTATTTTCACCTCAGAGCTATAGTTCTGTTACTCACCTTTTCTGAAAATCTTGTGAATGCAATAACGTAGGATTTTGACATTCATACCGTAGGTGTATCTGATTGGAAGCTGGAGGGTAGCAGTGGCAGTTTCATATGTTTAAAATTCGTCCTCATGTAGTTCGCCCTTCTTCATACACAGCCAGTGCTCGGGGGAAAGAAATGATATAGATGAGATAAATGAGCGGTTCTCCCAGTGCAGTCACATTAACCTCAAACCAGGCAGAAATATCATTCTTCTGTTTTCTACCAATCGATGATGGATCAGTGAAACTGCTCCACAAACACTAATTTGAAAGCATGTGGGACTGAACCTGTGTTTATCAAGTTTTGCTTATATGTGGTTATGAAACGCGACACTCTAGTGAAACAGATTCGATTTATTGTGAAGTGACGACATTTAATCCCGTCAGTGAGCTAAAAATCCCTTTGATTTTCAGGCAGTCACAGTCTCTGTGTCACAGTTGATCCTGATCATTCTTTAATAAAAGTTCACATCATGTTAAAGTGATTCTTTGTGACTTTGAATTGACTGAGCAAGAAAAAACAGCCGTGAACGGGTCATGGAGCGAGAGCCAGCTAAAATGATCATGTGACAGTTTTCAGATGTAGTCCTGTTGATTAAAGATGCAGAACTTCCGTGCTCTAAATAAAATCTGTTGATCTGCCAGATGTGCAGTTAGACTGCATGCGCGTGCCTCCTTTAGCATACACTACACCACAAACAATAGAAAGCTTTGGGAAAATTGATTATGAAACAGGTTCTGACAGGTGGTTTCTCTTCATTATGGCTTCAGTTCTGTATTAAATCTAGTTGTATGGCCAGTTTCTGTCCTTTACTCCTTTATTTTGGTGACACCGACACATAAGTGATCAGAGTGAGATCTATGGGGCGATCGTGGTTCAAGAGTTGGGAGTTCGTCTTGTAATCGGAAGGTTGCCGGTTCGAGCCCCGGCTCGAACAGTCTCGGTTGTTGTGTCCTTGGGCAAGACACTTCACCTACCGCCTACTGGTGTTGGCCAGAAAGGCAGATGGTGCGATATGGCAGCCTCGCTTCTGTCAGGGCAGCTGTGGCTACAACTGTAGCTGCCTCCACCAGTGTGTGAATGTGAGAGTGAATGAATAGTGGTATTGTATAGCGCTTTGAGGGGTCCCGAAAAGCGCTATATAAATGCAATCCATTATTATTATTATTAGATCTCAGCTGTGGTGATAAATATGTAGTCGCAGAGGATCCAGCGGGATGCTCAGAAAATGGGAAGATGATGAAGTGGTCTAAACACATTATTGAGCGTGCAGTGATTGATTCCATTTGAGTTACCTAAGCTATGTATATTATTTTTACTGCATGTTTTAGTAGAAAGTGGTCAAAATCAGGATAAGAGGAATAAAGAATTTGGAGATTTTTTTATTTTAGACAAAGAAATACTCTGTTCTCTCATTTTTTTCTTTTAGTCTTGCACTGATGACAAAATCTTCCGCTTCAAGAAGGCAGTGGAGTACTACTCAGTGGCCAACCAGCCCCAACATTTACCTCTACAGTTGGGTGGGTTTTCGCCTCATCTCACCATAAACTGAAAACTCTGGAGTTCGGGTCGACAGCACTGATCCGTCGAGACGCGGCGCTGAGATTCAACACTTTAATATATCATTTATGATATTAACGTGCAGAGTTTCTGCTTTAACTTGAGTTTACATCAAAATTGTGTCGGAGATGATGCTTTTTTTAAAGTTTCCATTAAACTACTTTTAGGGGCTTAAAAGTTCTGTCTGTTCGGAGACTCGCTGCTGTGAGGGGGATGTACAGTAACTGTAAATGTTATTTATGGGGAGTTTAACACAAAGTGTTCAAAGTTTAGAGGTAAAAAACATCAAACTAAACTGAGTTGATTGGACATTTCACTGCTGACTGAAGCAGCAGGTCAAACGCACTGAACAAATGTAAAGGAGTGTTTTCCATCTTTTTATACAGTCTGTTACTCATATTCAGATAGATGTAAAAAACTCACTGGACTACATTTGATCATTTTAACAGTGAAAGAGCTTCTCCTGCAGTCCACCTGCTCAGGTGCATTTTCTTTGGCTCTGTGTTCGGTTCTATTTGAAGCTCTTCAAATGAAGCACTGCTCCTACACGGTTCTTTGGCACATAGTAACCACTATCAAATTTCAGTGTGAATGTGATGAAGCACAGAGCCTCGCTGAATAAAATATCTACGTTTGTAAGTGTAGAAGTTACTTTTCATCTGAACTAGAGGTTTTGTGTTTGTTTCACAGTTAGACCAAAACACACGGGGGTGCCAGCCGCAGTGCCATCTCCTAAACTACTCGCCATTCCACAGGCGCCACAGCCTGACAAACACGGGGTAAGAAATCCAGCCGGTACTACAGCAACCTGCTCCAGCTGCCTCAGCTGATGCTTCTGTGTCTCCCCTGCCTTCAGGTCCAGCACTCGCACACAGACGCTGTGGTGGAGGGCAGCCAGTCTGTGGACTCGGTTGAGAAAGCTCTCCCGGAGCAAAAGAGCTTCAGCAGCATTTCTCCTGAAGGGAGGCACACTCCACTCTATGAGAGATCCTCTCCCATTAACCCCAGGCGAGCCGGCAGCCCCAACCACATAGAGGCTCCTTTCTTCAATGCCTCCTCCACGTCGTCTTCCTCAGAGAACGACGAGAGCTCTGGCACAACTGCCAAGTGAGTAGAGTGCAGCATGTCCTCGCTGATGGTGTGCCGACTCATCAGCGGCTACACTGACTGTCTGAGATCAGCAGCAGTGGGAGAGGTCAAAGGTGAAGGTAGCTGTATGCTGTTCATGATCAGCTAAAGTTAGTTTGTGCTTTATTCAGTCAGGACCAGAGATGGGCCTAACGCGTTACTGTAATCCGATTACTTTTTTTCAAGTAACGAGTAAAGTAAGGGATTACTTTTGCAAAAACGGTAATTAGATTACCGTTACTTTCCCGTAGGAACGCTGCGTTACTAAAACCGTGATTTTTTGCGAGAATGTCTCATGACAGTGACGTAAGCGAGTGCGACGTTCGTGGCAACAGCTGTGTGCAGATCAACAATGGATCATATATCGAGTGCAGAGAGAGTATGAGCGTGCAGCGTTTAAAGCGTGGAAGTACTGACCTTACTTTGAGTTTGATTCCATAAAAAGCGACAAAAACATTAGTGTCCGTTGTGCGTGGGAAGAAAACGTATTTTTACAGCGAAAAAAACCCCTAAACTTCCGAGCAAGCGCCGAGTAGCTACGAGGTAATGGGAAACTCACAGAGAAACTCGTGGATTCTTCCACTGACCGCTGCACACCTGCACCAGGGTAACCCTCCGCCTACCCCACTCCTGCTTTACTGGTGAAACTAGAGCAACAGGACCGCTAGTCTTTGACTTTATTTATTTTCTGCTGTGTTTTACTTGCATCTATTTGAAAGACTGAGTGTAAACACAAAAAATATTTTATTTCATGTGCTGGAATGTGCAGAAAATAGGTTTAAATGTTAAACTAATTTCTTCAAGTCAGAAAATGTTGCATATAATTAAATTTTTGCTTGATGCATAAAGTTAAAAGATTAAAACTAATAAAACAAGTTTTAAAAAGAGACTTTTCCATTTGATTACATTTTGTATGATGATTATGCAGAAAAAGTAGAATTGGGCTGAAAGATCTATCACTTTATCACCTATTCAGGTTGTAAATCGTGTTTTTAAAAAGTAACTAAGTAACTAAGTAATTAATTACTTTTGAAAATAAGTAATCAGTAAAGTAACGGGATTACTTTTTTGGGGAAGTAATCAGTAATTAGTTACTGATTACTTTTTTCAAGTAACTTGACCAACACTGGCCTAAAAATACAGTAAATTTGCTTTTGGCTCTTTTATGTGAACATGTAGAAATTCAGTAGAACAGCAGCGTGAGCGCAGCATAGAAAGATGCATCGGTGACAGATATCACATTAAGACAGACACCAGCAGGAGCCAGCGTAGAGTTGGTTTGCAGCTTTTGAAGAACCTGCTCTACCAGTCTGGGTGTGGGCTGGAAGGTCAGGGATAGTTAGGGTTAGAGTGACCTCATGTTTGGGTTTTGTGACCTTTATAGATGGAAGCAAAAGATTCAACAGCAGAGTAATCCACAGAGCGGTGGACGGTCTCGGCTGGCTCGCTCTTTCTTCCTATAAACAATCCTGCTGCCATCTGTATCAGAGAAACACAAATATTATTCATCAGCCCAGAGCAGATTGTTCGGGCACTCAGTCAGATTGTGGCTTCTTTTGCCAGTGGACTCTGGGCGCTCTGTCTGCTCTGTGCTTAAATAGCCACAAACTGCAGTAAACAGACACATTTCAAGTTTTTGACACAGTAGCTTTTTCATGCGATCAGAACACATAAGCCTCCCTTTGGCACATATCACTGAGCCTTTGACTGGCATGACTTTGTCACCAGCTCAGGTTTCCTCCTTGGACTGGTTCCAAGATCAAGAACCGCTACGCTTTGTTGGAAATGAAGCGTAGACCGGTAGCACATGACAAAGTAAAGGGTCAAAGGTTTCTTAGTATGATGTTGTACCAAAAAGATTCTAGTCATTGTGAACGCCGGTTTATTTGACTTGTGGCTGATTGCTGAACACTTACCTGTAACTGCAACAAACCTGTTTCCTGTTCTAGTCACGTGAGCAAGCACACTGAAGAACGGCACAAAAATGGACGTGCTGCTCACGCTTCCACCACACCAGAGAGAGGTCAAGGGGCGAAAGTGAGTCTAGCTTGACCAGTACTACATATTGGTTGATGGGGAATCTGACAATAGACTTGATTGAACATCCTCACACCCCCTTGTGTCCTCAGACTGACCTGTGTGGGACCTCTGCTGTGAACCTGGGGTCACAGGATGGAGATCTCCAAGGCTTGAATGCACAAATCCCCTCCCTGCTCTCCATGCCCACCAGGAACCATATGGACATTACCATCCCACCTCTCCCTGCCGCGGCCCCCGAGGTCCTGCGGGTTGCCGAGCACAGACACAAGAAGGGCCTGATGTACCCCTACGTCTACCACGTCCTCACTAAGGTCATCTCGACTGCTTTTATCTGTGACGTGTTGTATTTCATATACAAACTCTGCATGTTGGTCGAATGTGAAGTGCCTGTGTTGATCTAACAGTGTGCCTCTGCAGGGAGAGGTTAAGCTGTCTGTCACCATTGAAGATGAAGCCAACAAAGACCTGCCTTCAGCAGTGCAACTGTTTCGACCGATCCGTCAGTATGTTTACGGAGTGCTCTTCAGCCTGTCAGAGGCCAGAAAGAAGGCGGAGAGACTCGCCATGAGGAAGAACTGCCTCCCTGAGTGTGAGTTATGATCAAACAGCTCCTTTGTGTTTAACACTGTAGTAAAAACTCACGGGCGAGGGTTTTGAGATTAGAGCAAGACTGAGAGCAGGGCTCTACACTTCCAACTGGTTTCAAGTTTCGAATAATGAGGCTGGTGTGAAATGTCCCAACAAACATGCCCGTGCGGGCTCACTGTGGGGCTGTGTGCACAAGGCAAACCCACACAGGCCCAAGCGGGTGTGCCCACTTGGGGCCACAGCAGCCAGGGCCCTTAGAAAATAGTCACTGGGACCTTGAGAGCTGAGCTCCAAACAACTTCAGACACTTTTACTTTGTCAGCGTGTTTAGAATATCCAACGTCAGCTGCATGAAAGTGATTCAAGTGTCTTGTTAAGTTTGTTGCTACAAACCATTTTGTGGTTCTCTGTGACAAAGTGGGTGAGCAGCTGTCACACTTTTATAATTTCATTACAAGTTCATTTTCCACACTACAGAGGTCCTTCGTTTATTGCGGGAGTTCCATCCATCCATCTTCATCCCCTTTATCCGAGGCCGGGTCGCGGGGGCAGCAGCCTAAGCAAAGAGGCCCAGACCTCCCTCTCCCCAGCCACCTCCTCCAGCTTATCTGGGGGAACACCAAGGCGTTCCCAGGCCAGCCAAGAGATATAATCTCTCCAGCGTGTCCTGGGTCTGCCCCGGGGCCTCCTCCCGGTGGGACATGCCTGGAACACCTCACCCAGGAGGCGCCCAGGGGACATCCTTGTCAGATGCCCGAACCACCTCAGCTGGCTCCTTTCAATGTGGAGCAGCAGCGGCTCTACTCTGAGCCCCTCCCGGATGGCCGAACTTCTCACCCTATCTCTAAGGGAGAGGCCAGCCACCCTTCGGAGGAAGCTCATTTCTGCCGCTTGTATCTACGATCTCGTTCTTTCGGTCACTACCCACAGCTCGTGGCCATAGGTGAGGGTAGGGACGTAGATCGACCGGTAAATTGAGAGCTTCGCTTTTACACTCAGCTCCCTCTTCACCACGACGGACCGGTGCAGCGTCCACATCACTGCAGCTGCAGCACCAATCCGTCTGTCGATCTCCGGCTCCCTTCTCCCATCACTCGCGAACAAGACCCCGAGATACTTGAACTCCTCCACTTGGGGCAGGAACTCATCCCCGACCCGGAGGATGCAGGAGTTATGTTCCAAAAATAACCAGCGATAGGTGAAATCTGCGAAGTAGCCAGCTTTATTTTTTACAATTATTATAGATGATTTAAGGCTGTAAAACACGTCACTACACACTTTATACACTTTTCTCAGACATGCATGAACATTCTCACACGTTTCTCTCTTGTTTAAACTCTCAGTCCAGTATTATAGAATGAAACCAAAGATCAAACCCTGTTTTAGGTCCAGAACAAGGGAACAGAGCAGCTGCCAGAGAATTCAACATAAACTAATCAATGGTACGGAAGTAGAGGAAGCAAGAAGAATGAGCTGAGTAAAGTTTGACTTATCTGACTGTTTTGTTTCGCTTGATGCGCCTTATAATCTGAAAATTATGGTAACTTCACCTTCCTTTAGCATGTCCAGAAATCCAACTTTTTGTGCGATGGTTAGCATCTTCCTGTGCCTGCTGGGTGCTACCGCAGCTGCCTTTGACCGTGCAAAACGTTTGGTTGACATGCTACTGCTAGGATCGAAGATTTATGTAAATTTGACAAGCTGAACGCATTCTGTACTGTACAGCCAATCAGGACGCAGAACACAATGCGAAAAAAATAAAAAAATGCAAAATTGCACAAAAGAAAATCCACGAAACAGTGAGCCCACGAAAGATGAACGGCGTTACAGCGAGGGACCACTGTCCATCATGTTGTTTTTTCTACCATACATGTGCGTACTTGCTATAGCTTCACATACTAAACTTGGTTTGTTTGTGTTAGCATTATGTTGCAGTTAATATCAGAGCATGTACAAGTCATAATTATAGTATTATATTGTTATAAGTATTGCTCATCCATTCTCGTCCAATTATCCACATCAGGCCACGCGGGGCTGGAACCTATCCCAGCTACCACGGGGCGAGAGGCAGGGTAAAGCCTGGACAGGTCACAGAGCTAACGCAGGGAGACAGACAACCTTTCACACTCACATTCACACCTATGGGAAATTTAGAATCACTACTGAACATAACACCACTAACTGCATGTCTCTGGACTGTGGGAGGAAGCCGGAGAGGAGCCACACAAACACAGGGACAACATACAGACTCCACACAGGAAGACCGGGTCTTTCTGTGTGGAGTCTGTGAGGCAACAGCGCTAACCACTTGGCATTGTGTTTGTTTGTTCTGAGCCACCATGCAGGTCAGGTGTTTCCTGACCTATAGTGCTGGTGATGTCATTGTTGACAGTGATGTCATTGTTGACATCACTGGGCTAAACTAGAAGGGTGCTCTACTTGTAGAATTGTTTTCTTTTGTTTCTTTTAATGTGTATTTTTCTTTTATAGGGACCCATTTAGCTGTGTTAATGAGCTGTGATTGTTTAGTGACTGTTATGAGATTTTCATATGTACACGTTAGATTTACAGGTTTGAGCTGTTGTTACCGGGTAGACTAATTAGCTGTGACTTGACAGCCTACATGGAGTCAGTCAGAGGTTGTTTCCGGTGAGGAGATGATGTGTGCTGCTTCTTTTTTGTGTTGGTTTGTTTAATATGGAGGTCTAACTTTCACATGTCACAGAGAACACTGTAAATAAACTCCTCACCTTGGAAAACTCTAAATATTATTTTTACCTGCCTGCCCAGACGAGCTTACAATCTGTATTGTTGATTTAGGTTTACTTTGGTGAGCTTTGTGTCTTCTTCATTCAAAGTTAAGAACTCGATTACAGCCACATGCTAACCACATCTGGCTGTGAGTGTGTGCGAGTGACCGCTGTGCATGGAAGGGACCAGCATATAATCAGATTTGAGCGATTGACTCGTCACCGGTCTAGGCCAAGATCGGTGAAAATCATCCGATTCTGGTTTCGGTCCGTTCGACCACTGTTGATACCTGTTATGTCTTTAGGTTTGACTGGAACCTTTGACTCATGATCAACTTTTAAATAACAGCTATTGAGCCCTAATAGTTAGGGATGCACCTGATACCGATACTGGTATCGGGTATCAGGGCCGATACTGTAAAATGTGTGTGTACTCATACTCGTAAAAGTTAACCGATACCATGAACCGATACGAACTTATTTCATTAATCAGAGGGTGGCTTGTCATTTCTGTTGTAGTTTTTTAGATTGGCCACTAGGGGGACATCCCGCACTAAACAGGCACAGGGTTAGGCGAGTGAGACTGGCGGCTCCAGATAAAAAAGAGAAACTGGAGGCTGCTGTAGCTAGGCTAAACAAAATGTCAGCAGTGTGGAACAGCCAACTTTAACTCAGGTTTTGGAAAAGCGAAGAAAAATGTCAAGAGAAAATCCACGGGCAGTTAAAATAACAGAGGCTCTGACTCATTTTATCGCTCTGGATGACCAGCCAATGCCGGTCGTGGAAAGCATAGGATTGCACCGTCTTCTCAGCATACTCGAGCTGCGATATGAAATTGGACACCCTGCAATAAGTTTATTTTATTCTCAAACCTAATTTGTATTTATTTTATTCCAAACAGAAGTGTTTATTTATTATTCTGAAAGCTCGAGACAGTGCCCAATAGTTCAGTGATATTTTGTTAAATTACAATGTGGAGACTCTGCAATAATTTAACAGAAGTGCTTATTTTTCACTTGAAATTATTTTGTGGTCATTTTTATTAAGATTTTATTTTTTATTGGCAGAGAACATAAAATCTGTCTTCCAATTCATTGCATTTGTGTGTGTGTGTGTGTGTGTGGTAGAAGTATCGGTTTTTGTACTCTGTATCGGCAAGTACTCAGATCCAAGTATCGGTATCGTATCGGTTTGAAAAAATTGGTATCGTTGCATCCCTACTAATACTGATATAAAGCTGGCTTTTAAACATCTTTTTTTACATGCTATAAAAGTACGAATCGTTCACTATTTTTTGTCCTCCTGCAGACACACATGTCATGGTTAAAGAGTGGGCTGCCTGCAAAGGCAAATCTCCCCACACTCCAGAGCTGGTGGAGGCTCTGTCCTTTAGGGAGTGGACATGTCCCAACCTCAAGAAGCTGTGGTTGGGGAAAGCTGTGGAGGACAAGAACCGCAGGATGAGGGCGTTCCTGGCCTGCATGCGCTCTGACACCCCGGCCATGCTGAACCCCAACAACGTCCCCACGCCCCTCTTAGTGCTGTGTTGTGTGCTCCGGTGAGTAGCCACAGTCTGACAGCCGGAAGCAGTGCGATGCTAAAGTTTAAGGGAGTGAGGATTGATGAGGACGGGCTCGATCGGTTCCCGCTTTCTGTAACACTGTTAATCTTCTGTGTTTTGCTTCAGGTTTATGTTACATTGGCCAGGAGTAAGAATTTTGCGTCGTTACGAACTTGACGCTTTCCTAGCTCAAGCACTTTCTCCTAAACTTTATGAACCTGACCAGCTGCAGGAACTTAAGGTGATTTTATAGTCTTGATTATATGAGGAGTGTCTGAGAACTGCATCCGGGAATATCTCAGCTATAATCTGCTGCTCAGTCAGCCGTTCCCTTGCTTTGTATTGCACCTCTTTCTCTTCTCTGGACACTCCTCATATTCCTAAAAACAAGCTTGTTGCTGCTGAAGCTGTAGCTTTGTGTTAAGAGATGTATTTGTAGAGCTTTGCGGGATTTCAGTGACGTGTGTGGATGGTTTATAAATACAAGAGAAGCTGGATCTCTTTATTTGACCCGTTTTAATGAAACCATCCACACAAGCTGTGCGCTTTCCTCTTTGTGGTCTCTGTGTGTGTAGCTCCCCTCAGCCTGTGTCAGAACATCTGGGTTGTGTGTGCTGGCTTTCTGTCTTGGCTCGATTAGCTTGTTCGTCGCTGTGTTTTAGCAGCTGAGTGTGAATGGGCTGCTTACACCCGCTCTGTGCTTTGCTTCGCAGTTCCCCCGTTTCAATCTGAATGGTCAGTAGGGCTGTTAGGGGTTGGTAGTTTTTTATTTTCATTTCAGCACTTTAGAGGTTTTTCATATTTTGCCTCCACAGATTGACAACCTGGACCCTAGGGGAGTCCAGCTGGCTGCTCTGTTCATGAGCGGCGTTGACATGGCTCTGTTCGCCAATGACGCATGCGGGCAGCCGATTCCCTGGGAGCACTGCTGCCCGTGGATGTACTTTGATGGCAAGCTGCTTCAGAATAAACTCGTCAGGGCCAGCAGGGAGAAGGCCCAGCTCATCGACCTCTGTGACGGTCAGGTAGATTCGGCCGCACCAGTCTCACGTCAGCAAAATACGCTCCAGTATGAAGGTTGGGATCGGGTTCTCACATGCTTCTGGTGTACTTGAGCCTGCTGTATTTTCCATTAATATTGTTGTTGTAGCTTAATGAGTGATGCTAACTTTACACTCTCAAAGCTGTGCTGTAGACATTCAGGGAATCAAACAGTTGAACAAAACAAACCCTAAACTGTGTCCTATATGGGGTTCAAAACTTATATAAACAGAATACCATTTGCCCAAAAATCAACCCTCTGGGCTCTATGGTGGCCATTTGTGGCCATGGACAAGCTGAGAGGGAGTTTTTATGTTTTTGCTCTCTTTGCACAAAAATAACAATGCATTATAATCAATGTTGATGTGAATCAATTATATGTCCCAGACTCTACTATTAATAATACAAGAAATTTCAGTAGCAATGCAATTATAGAAAATTGTGAGATTTGAGGTTGTCTTTCAGCTAGTACAGTGGACAAACAAACTGGTGTTTAAAGGGTTAAAATTCTGAATTTGAATGAAATTTTGATTTTCATGAACAGCACTGGTGCTAATCTAAAAAATTAAGTCAAAAAAAGTGGAAATTTTTCTTAATATATACGAATTTTATAACATTTTGTAAACGTAAACAAGGGGTGGCCATTTTTGGCCACGAACAAGCTGAGAGGGAGTTTTTATGTTTTTCTGTCACTGCACAAAAAACAAAGATGCATAAAAGTCATTGATACTGTTAATTATTGCTATACATCTAACCTCCACCATGGTTAGAAAATAAATCAGACGACATGTTTTATTTGGAAAAAAATTGGGGTTTTACGATTTTTTCCATTTATGAGTTCCTAGGATTATTTGATTTAACTGGTATTTAAAGGGTTAAAATTCTGAATTTGAATGAAATTTTGATTTTCATGAACAGCACTGATGCTAATCTAAAAAATCAAGTCAAAAAAAGTGGAAATTTTTCTTAATATATATGAATTTTATAACATTTTGTAAACGTAAACAAAGGGTGGCCATTTTTGGCCACGAACAAGCTGAGAGGGAGTTTTTATGTTTTTGCTCTCCCTGCACAAAAATAACAATGCATTATAATCAATGTTGATGTGAATCAATTATATGTCCCAGACTCTACTATTAACAATACAAGAAATTTCAGTAGCAATGCAATTATAGAAAATTGTGAGATGTGATGTTGTCTTTCAGCTAGTGCAGTGGACAAACAAACTGGTATTTAAAGGGTTAAAAATGTAAAAAGTAATAATTATTTTATATTTATGAAAAGAACTGAAGTTAGTTAAAAGCTTTATGCAGAAAAAATGGCAAAAAAAACATAAAAATAATAAAACTTACAGCCCTAATCTGTCGGTGGACACTTTTGGCCACAAACAAGCTGAAAGGTGATTTTGAACAAACCCAGAGGGATAAGTATATACATCCCCGAGTGCTGCTATTGGTTATTTACCTTCATGCTCACATTAGAGTTGGGTAATACGTTCTAATTTTCCAGCTGACCATCTTCAGTCCAACAACTGACTGTGGTGTGTGTGCAGAGCCATCTTTTCCTATTTGGACCTACTTACATGTAAAAATGATTCAAAGACTCACAGTTATGGTTTGCATTAACTCATCGTGAGCATGGGTGCCGTGGTAATTTGGGCCTTTAATGATGTCTTTGAACTGTTCTCTCTCCAGGGTGGAATAATTGCATAGCTGCTTTAATGACTTTAAAAAAAGGTGCACAATTTAGAATTTTCTGTAATCCACACAGGGTCAAAAATATAAAGAAAAGCTCAGATATTTACATTTTCTCACTGTTTTAATAAGAGAGAAGGCCAAGGCCTATTAACGTCTCGTTAGTGATTATGATCGACTACAACAGGTTGTTTCTCTCCAGCATAAATAGTGTTTGTTTGACAGCATTCATTAGACGGAGCAGTACTCAGAACAGTGGGGAAGTCCAAGGAGCTCAGTGAAGAAATTGTAGAAAGGTTTCTCAGTGTATGTAAGTACAAGTTATTTAAAGTTGTCACCATTATGCCAAAGAAGAAGGTCTAAACTGTGATCCTCAGATGAGAGAAAATTGGTTTGGATTTTCAGGAACAACCCACCAAGGCTCCGAGAACGCTTGGGAAACTGTGAAACATGGACACGGTTGGTTGTTCTAACAGGAAACACATCAAACATCATACAGTTCTAGCTTGTTGGTAACAAAAGCACCTGGATAAGGTACAACTTGGTAATGGGTATTTAACTGGATATTACTGTGAAGGTCTGTATATATAATCAATTCAAACCTTTGCATTGCCCAGTTTTTTTTTTAATCATTAAAGATGTGTGCTGTACAGTTGTTCCACCCTGGAAACAGAACAGTTCAAAAGAATCATTAAAATTGCTGTAACATTCACGCCACGAGTGTATGTAAACTTCCGACCACAACTGGAAATGAAGGAGTGTAAAAAATGGGTACAACCTGCTATTAAACAATGGCAACGAACAGCTGACAATATTCCAACATCTTTCCTAGAAAAGCGTTCTGCTATATTTTATTAGCTCTGAAATGTGTCTGAGAAAGGAAGAGCGATTTCCACACTGGTGATGAAGTTCCTAAAACTGACCATAGAGGGCAGGGTCTCTTCAGCAAAGCAGTAGCTACTCAGAAGAGTAGCTACTAGGGCTTACACAAACGATTATTTTGATAGTTGACTAATCAGATCATCATCCATTGGACGTACAACATACAGCTTATTGCACCAGCAGCATCTGCTCTTATATAACTATCATTAGCTTACAGCTTTAAGTGTTTAAGGTCTGTGCTAACTAAAAATAAAGACAAGATGATAGTTTATTAAATTTTAATGAAATTTTCAGATTGTTTTGGTGAAGTTTAATAAACTCCTTGCTATCTAAAATATAACAGGACACCGGAGTATATTCTCGAGCATCTCACACTTCTGATAATCAGCTGTCTGCTTGACGTTTATTCAGCTGTGTAAAAACTATAACTTTAATCTCAGCCAAACCGATTTACTCAGGAACAAATAAAATACTAAAAAAAGCCAAACAATAACATTTTTAAGTTATCTAAGTGACTTATATATCATGTTTAACCTGAGTAGCGAAAGACAGCGGTGGGTTTGAAAACGATTTCCCGGGAGTCCGGTGTTCTCACTGCTCTAGTGAGCCTAGCCCCCGGCTAGCTATCGAGCTAGTGGCTAACAGACGTCTCCGAAAACGTCGGAGCGCTTTTGAAAATATGTGGTGTCTTGATAAACTGAGCAGATATTTGAGGTTTACACAGCTACATTCTCGCCTGAAAATATGTTAAACGTTTATTTTGTGACCCAGAAAGAATAATAAGAGTAACATTAAAACTAACTAGCTGCCGCCATTGTTGGAAACTGAGCTGGGCTGCGCTATGAATTCTGGGACACAGCTTCTTCTTCTTCTTCGGGGTTTAACGGCAGCTGGCATCCTTGTACATGCAGTGCTGCCATCTTCTGTTTCAGTCCGTTATTACACTCTTAAATCCTACTACTTATTCCTGCGTCTTTTGTGATCTTACAAAGCTTCAAACGACGCGTCGACTATTAAATCAGTCGTTGACGATTTTGATAGTCAACGTAATCGTGGCAGCCCTAGTAGCTACATATGTAGCGATAAATGTAACTACTCAGAATGAGAAACAAAGTTGTTTTAAGTGACTTTAAACAGGACACGGTTATCAGTTCCAGACAGGCTGGTCTTAGTTGTGTGGGAAGTTTCTGAAAACTATCTCTAGGTTTTACGGAGAACGGTCCAAAAAAAGTTCTCTTGATGGAAAGGCCTTATTTATGTCTGTTGTTAGAGGAGAATGACTAGAAGGCTAAAAGCTAAAGGGAAATGTTTTCAAATAAGCACTTGTCACAGACGAGGTCTGCAGGAGAACGCACAAATCTAAGCAGATGCACTACAGAGACGGAGAACCACACTGGTTCACTTCTATCAGCTAACAACAGAAAACTGAGGCTCCAGTTTTCACTGGCTCATAAGAATTGGATGAGAATATTGAGCAGCTTGTGCCTGGTTTGAGCCTCGATGTCTGTTGTGACATTTTGGATGCTAAAATCAGTATTTGGTGTTAGCAGCATGAAAGCATGGATCCATCCTGCCTGTATTAGCAGTTGAGGCAGCTGCTGGTGGTGTGTGGACATATTTTCAGCATCATTTAAATATCGCGGCCTTCCTGAGTATTGTTGCTGACTACGTTCGTCCCTTTATGACCATAGTGTGCGTATCTTTGATGGCTCCTTCGAGCAGCATAAGCACCAGTGTCACAAAGCTCCTATAATCCCAAACTGGTTTCTTGAACATGATGATGAGTTCACTGCACTCAAACGGCCTCGACAGGCACCACAGCACAGCAGCTTTAGAGTGTGGGGGTCGTCTCTTCAGTGCCTGAAAATAGGGAACTGACTGAAGATGCCTGAGATTAAAGGTAGTCTGCAAACATATCACTAATCTTTAACGCATTCTTAAAAATTTTAAGGCTGTTCCTGTTGTTTTGTTGAAACTACTGTTGAGCACCTGTTGTCGCAGATCTCATGAATCGAGGCGAAAGGCCAGTTTCATTTTACCGTGATTTAATCAGACACTGAACATTTTCTTGTCAGACGGCGAGCAGCGCAACTGATCTAATGAAGCTGTTAAAGGGAGGCACCGTGTTTAACTGACAGCAGTGTGATATTGATTTTATAGCTGCTGATTCAAGAGGCTGATGACTGCACAGACAAAAAAAGAGCTCTCTGATATCTCTCTCTTCAGGTTGAGCTGGCGACCCGGGTGGAAAAGATGCGTCAGAGTATCCTGGAAGGTCTCAACTTTGCTCGGCCACCTCATCTGCCTCCTTTCCCCCCACCGCCACCTCTGCCTCCTCACGGGATGCCTTTCTATCCTCCCACTGGTTATTTCTACAACCCGCCTCCAATGACGCCTCCTGCAGGGAGAGGCAGGGGGGTGCCCGGTGAGTTCTGCTCTTTAAAACATGTAGCCCAGTTTAAGGTCATTTCTCACAAGTCTTCAGAAACAAAGTGTGCTCTTAACATTTGATGCCAACTTCTCGCTGTTTCTGTAAGGATTGGAAGCAGTCCAAACACAAGGTGGGAAGCTGGAGATCGCCGGCACTGTGGTGGGTCAGTGGTCTGGTACACGACGCAGCCGAGGAAGAGGAGGCATCCCTCTGCAGGTGGTGTCTGTCGGTGGACCAAACAGAGGGTAACAGAAAGATCGAACGTCTCGCTCATATTACTTTGAGAACAGACTTTTCCATCATTTACGTTACGCAAACTAAGAAAACACCACTTTCTTCTTTTTACAACATCAGCATATCGCGCCCATAGTGAAGTAATACGGCTCGATGCATGAACTCACACATTTTTCTAGGCTTTTCGGATCTGAACTTTATGTGTAAAACAATCAGGTTTCTTTGTAATGTCATGTCATGGTCTAAGCCTTCCTGTCTATAAGCTCATATAAAAACTACTTGTTTTTCATGTAGAGATTCAAAATGTGGCAAAAACAGCAGATTAAAATGAATCTACAGTGGAAATCTGTCTGTTTCTTGCAGCCGTCCAAGAGGCGTGATTTCTACACCGCTCATAAGGACGTTTGGTCGGGGAGGACTGTACCACGCCCGAACCTTCAAGAGCCAGGGAACGTACCTGGTAAGTCAGTCATGATTTCATTTTATTTGGAGGGACTGTGCAGAAAAAAACATTATCTATGAAAGAAACAATAACACTGCTCTGGATTTATAATTCCATCGATCCAGACAGGATCCCCAGCACAACAGATAAACACTAACTGTTGTGCAGTTAGGTCCATATATATTTTTACCTGTTTACTGAAACATGTTCCAGTTATAGTTATACTCTGGACATAATGTGCAGACTCTCAGCTTTCATTTGAGGGGATCCACATTCAAACTGGATGAAGGGTTTAAGAGTTTCAGCTACTTAACATGTGGCACCCTCTTTTTAAAGGGAACAAAAGTAATTGGACAGTTTACTCAAAGTGCTATTTCACTGGCAGGTGTGGGCATTTCCTTTGTTATGTCATTATCAGTTAAGCAGATAAAAGGCCAGGAGTTGAAGAAAAAAAGCAAAAGTGTGGAGAAGGTGTGCAGCTCATGATCCAAAGCATACCACATGATCTGTAAAACACAGCAGAGGCAGTGTGATGGCTGTCAGCGGCACTGGGACACTATTCAATTCAATTCAATTCAATTCAATTCAATTTTATTTATATAGCGCCAAATCACAACAAAAGTCGCCTCAAGGCGCTTCATAGATACAGAGAAAAACCCAACAATCATATGAACCCCTATGAGCAGGCACTTTGGCGACAGTGGGAAGGAAAAACTCCCTTTTAACAGGAAGAAACCTCCAGCAGAACCAGGCTCAGGGAGGGGCGGGGCCATCTGCTGTGATTGGTTGGGGTGAGAGAAGGAAGACAGGATAAAGACATGCTGTGGAAGAGAGACAGAGGTTAATAACAGATATGATTCAATGCAGAGAGGTCTGTTAATACATAGTGAGTGAGAAAGGTGACTGGAAAGGAAAAACTCAATGCATCATGGGAATCCCCGGCAGCCTACATCTATTGCAGCATAACTAAGGGAGGATTCAGGGTCACCTGGTCCAGCCCTAACTATATGCTTTAGCAAAAAGGAAAGTTTGAAGCCTAATCTTAAAAGTAGAGATAGTGTCTGTCTCCTGAATCCAAACTGGAAGCTGGTTCCACAGAAGAGGGGCCTGAAAACTGAAGGCTCTGCCCTCCCATTCTACTTTTAAATACTCTAGGAACAACAAGTAGGCCTGCAGAGCGAGAGCGAAGTGCTCTAATAGGGTGATATGGTACTACAAGGTCATTAAGATAAACTAGTGTTTACTAGCATTAAAAAGGAAGAAGCCCAACATCTGAGTTCATCCATGAGTTCAAGACCTCAGGCTGTCATTGCCAGCAAAGAGTTTTCATACAAGTGTTAGAAATGAACTTTTTATTTTCACTTATTTAATCTGTCCTGTTGCTTTTGAGCCCCTGAAATGAAAGGATTCTGTACTTTTTGTTCAACCCACTGAATTAAAGCTGAAGGTCAGCACTTCATCATTGTGGTAATGTACAGAACCACAATGTCTGTCCAAATATGTATGGACCTAACTGTACCCCACTGACCTCCAAACATTCAGGCAGCGATTTGAGGCCAAATTTCACATTTCATTCATCGCTCTATCAGACCTGTTGCCACATTTTCAGTCCAGCTCTTGTGTGGCAAATCCCAGCGTTTCGTTCTGTTTTCTTTAAGAACAACAGATGAATGTGTTATTTATGAATTAGTGCCGTTCTGTCAGGCCACTGCTAGATCTCTGTCTGCTGTCAGTTTTCTCATCTCTTTGAAGGACACAGTGCACTACAGTCCAGTGTAAAAGCTTGTTTATAGGTTTGAAACCTGAATGCTTATATTAATAAGTAATTGTGTTAATCTAGTTTAAAATACTGACCAAAGCAATAGTGACCGTACTTTTGCCATCATTGCTTATTGACCATCATCGACCATTTGAAGCTTTAATCTTCAAGACGATCATTAGTGTCTGTAATTCTCACAGTGTTTGTCACATGTGGATTTTGGTACCAGAGAAATGAATAATTCCTAAATTGAAGCTCAGCCTGTAGTTTGCTTTCCCAGGAAGGTACCTCACAAAAATCCCGATGCAGCTGTTGGTTTTTCCACTGTTTAATTACGGTGCAAAACCAGAACACAACCATTGTGTGAGCTTTCAGCATGGGAACATGAGAGGGAACTAAACAGGCTCCCTGCATGTCTCTGGGCTTCCTTTTGCTGCTAATTAACTTCCAAATAACTCTTGAGTCCTTTTGTTTGTTGGCAGGACTTCCAACCCACAAATGCATTTTTCTGTGCTGCACATGATTTTCAATGGAGTCCTGACTTTTGTAACATGTGGGCCTTAATAAGCTCTAAATATCCTCTTCTACTGTATCACACCATTGAAAACACACATTTTCATTGTTTCTGTGTTTCTAAATGTTTCTGACATTTTCTGACCTATGAAGGTCATCACAGTGCACAGTGCCTTCTGGGTCTTTGACTGGTTGCGGCTATGTCCACATGTACCTGGGTATTTTTGAAAACACAGATTTTTCTATGCGTTTGCTCCTTTCGTCCACACGTAAACGGCGTTTTCGGTCACTGAAAACGGAGATTTCTAAAAACTCCGGCCAGGGTGGATATTTTCTAAAACTCCGTTTTTGCATTTATGTGTGGACGAGAAAAACGGAGAAAACGCAGCGTCAAAGGTGTGCGCCTTTTTTGACGTCACACTGTACGCCACGTTATTGTTTCGGTGAAATGAATTTCTACAATACTGTTACTGTTAATTGTCTCTGCAGTGTTTAAATACTTACATATACACACATAGTTACTGTCCCTCCTAGTGATGTTCGATTCGTGAACGAATCGTTCAATACTCGAGAATCACTTTACTGACTCGTGAATCATGATTCACAAGCCCAACTGACTCACTGACTCATCCCTGTTTCTGTTAGCAAACTAATTCGCTTAGTAGAAATATATCTAGCTTATAATTAAAATTGTGGGGGGGAAAAAACAACAGCCAGTTTCTTAACAAAAGCATTTCTGCTCTGAACTGGAAGAAAAAACCCTGAGTAGAAGCTCACATCAAGAAAATAGCTCCTTGGTTCACAGTAGCATCGCTCTGCTAACATGCTAACAGCACATTTGAGCTACTCACCCCCTCCCTTCCTGTGCTGAATCGTAAGCGTAAGCAAATCACTCAGGACTCGCTCACCCCCTCCCTCCTGTGCTGAATCATAGAGCGAACGAATCACTCAGGACTCACTAACCCCCTCCCTCCTGTGCTGAATCATAGAGCGAACGAATCACTCAGGACTCACTAACCCCCTACCTCCTGTGCTGAATCATAGAGCGAACGAATCACTCAGGACTCACTAACCCCCTCCCTCCTGTGCTGAATCGTAAGCGTAAGCGAATCACTCAGGACTCGCTCACCCCCTCCCTCCTGTGCTGAATCATAGAGCGAGCGAACGAATCACTCACTCACCCCCTCCCTCCTGGCTCACAGCTTCTTCTTCTTCTTGGTTGGCAACCAATGTTAAGGTGCATTACCGCCCCCTGGCTCACAGCTCAGTGGACATTTAGATGAGAAAATATATATTTAACACATTTAAGGAAAATACTAATAAAATACAAATAAACAAAATAAATGTTTATTAAGCAATTTTGATAGGAAATTGCTTAATTTTAGAAATGTTTTTGCTTTTTTTTGCTCTATAAAATAGTTGTTGTTTTTTTAGAATCGTTCATCTTAGCAGTGGGATTTACATGTAAAGAGAAACAAATTAAGTTTGAGTGAAAATGTAAATTTTTTGCACTTTCTGGTCAACTGACTCAGTGAATCAAATGACTCAAAAAACCCGATTCACTTTGGTGAGTGACTCATTAAAACTCGATTCAGTAAAAGGAATCAAATTTACCATCACTAGTCCCTCCACACATACGACTCAGTTCTGCTTCTATGCTCCAGCTTTGTTTATTTCCCACCGAGGCTTCTAGACTTCTGATTGGCCAACATTTCTTTACGGTTAGGAATATAGCGCCACCTGTTGCTTTGGCATGTTCCTAGCAGCGCTTCATTTCTGCCTTTACGTGTGGACGGGATTATTTTTTAAAACGAAAACAGAAAATCTCCGTTTTCAAAAATTCCCTGGGTACATGTGGACATAGCATGCATCTAACATCTACTACCATCATTTCTACCAGTATAAAAATGGCTGTATTTGACTGTTATCATCTAAAAGAAACAATGAGAGTGATATTTTCTGTCTGATATTTTCTGAGTAAAGAGTAGAAAAATGCTGATATAAAATGACAATCTTCTGAAGACCCACAGCTCTGTTTTCAGCTCTTCTGGTGTTGAATTTTATGCATGTAGTCCAAGTACTCACAAAAACTGCTCATTTCTTTTAGATATCTTCTCTATCTTATAGCTTGCGTTTTGCTGTTGGTCTCTCTTTTGGCTGCTCCCTTTAGGGGGCGCCATAGCGGATCACCTGCTTCCATCTCAGCCTGTCCGTATCATTCTGCTCCTGTCGCACCACCGCGCTGTATGTCCTCCTTCACTGCGTCCATAACTCTTCTCTGAGGTCTGCTTTGTCCAGTACATTCACTGTCCCTGTTGATGTCTAAGCCATCTCAGCCTTGCCTCTAACTTTGTCTCCATGCTGTCTTCAGCTTAGCCTCCTGTGTCTTTGTCAGTGCCACTGTCTCCAAAATCGATCTTCTTCACCTCGCTTGGTCCCTCTATACTCCATATTTCTCTCTCCAGCCGTGGCAGATGGCTGTTTGTCTGCGGTCTCGTTCTGTTAGAGACCACTTTCTGTTAAAAGGGAGTTCTTCCTCCCCACTAGAGCAGGGCAGTATGACCAAAAATATTTATCACGATATACATGTGAAAATTTGTGATAACGATATAACTGACGATATAATTGACACGAGACAAAATAATTTACAACTCCACAATTTTATTAGTGCAAAAAAAAAAATCAATGTATTTTCACTTAAACAAGCAGCTGTTTATGTGCATTAAAGTTATATAAAAATTTAACAGTGCAAATGCAAATTCCCTGCTGACAGTTTAACCAAGTGGAAAATTGGCCGACACATCCTCAGCATAACCATGTATAATATCCACAAAACTTAAAAAGAGGTTATACACACACAATACGGTAATATTATGTTGAAGCACAGTACGTATCACTCCGCGAGGCTCCGCCTACGATAGACGTAATGCTCCGACAATCCATCAAGCGGTGCGGCTTCGTAGCTTAGCAAAGTCGTACTGAAACATTTGACAGATTTTCGAGCCCCGTGTACATAAAATCGTTTCAAGGTCAGTAAACACAACCAGAATTCATACATAAGGCACACGGGATTATAAGGGGCTCTGTCGATTTTCAGAAAAATCAAAGGATTGATTTTAAGTGCGCCGTATTTTCCAAACAACACGGTAATAACGACGGCCCGCTAGCATGCTCTACCAAAAATAGTGCTTTGTTGTGTATCTGACGGACGAAAGCTAAACCAGTTCCACACCACTGAGGTTGCAGCATTTTAACAAACCAGTTCTGGTTCATCTGTTTCATTCAACAATCCGCTTTCGCCCTCCTCATTCTCCGTCGCCGTCATGCTTTCTCTGGCATGTGCGTATGAAAACAAAGGCACTGCGCATGCGTGTTTTACCCATATTCTATCGCGATATTTCATTTTCTTATCGTTGCCCAACATTATACGGGTATTACCGTGAACGGTATGATATGGCCCAGCCCTACTGCACATCTTTGCCATGTGCAAGTGATCATTAGATTGCCGGGGCTCTCTCCCTCTCTTAATATTACAGCCTCTTCTTTAGATGACCATTGGTGTGAACAGGCACTATATAAATGCAGTATAAACAACAATGGTGAGATTTTTTTTAACCTACCAAACTCAGAAATCTACAGCTTTTTAAAAATATCATATTATAGCTGATGACCATCACACCACAGGCTCTACTTGCTTAATCTATATGAAAGCAGTTTTATAGTGTTTAAACCTTTCTCAATATGGAGATGTTAACTGTGCAAAACTTAACAGCTTGCTTCATTTCACAAGTGTCAATGTGCATCATTGACAACACATTAGGCAAAATACAGTAAATAAACAGGGGTGACTTCACTTTTGAAGCAAATTATGTCCCTCGGTTATTTCTATCTATTTAGTCTATAAGAGTCTAAAGATCAAAGAGCCAAATGGGTTCTTTGATCTTTTTTCCTAAAAGATTTTAAGTCACTGTAGCCAATCGTGTTCCCTTTCGAGCTTTGCTATATTTTAGGCAAGCTACATGACTGCATGCTGCTGAGCTTTCTCCTCTAGCATAACTAGTTTAAGTAACAGACAGTGTCACCTTTGAGATGGCGTGTAATCCATGCATTTTATCCCTACACTTCACCTGTTTAGAGCTTCGCCTTTTGGACATGTTGCATAGGCAGCGTGTCCAAAAGGCAATAAATAGAAAAAAATGGGTGGATGATAAAGTCTGCATTCTCAGGATTTCTCTGAAGAACCCTCACCGTCATTTTTTCTGTCTGTCTAGCAGAGCAAGCCTGCTTACAAGCCTGCTCAAACATCTGGAAACAACCTAGTGAAGGACCAAAAGAAGCCCAAGCAGGAGGAAAAGAAATCCTCCCCTGCACAGCACGGTGAGAGCTTAGCCATGGAGAACGGTGTGGAGGACAAGGAGCCAGAGCAGCTGAACGGAGAGAGAGAGGGATGTGGGGCTCTCATTCAACCTGAAAGTGCCTTTAGCAGTGACTCCAAGACGTGCAATACTAATCCTCACTTAAATGCACTAAATGTAGACAGTGGCTGCCATAGAGATGAAGGTCTAGAGGTCACTGTCTCAACAGAAGATTAAACCTATTTTTCTAGAGAGGGTGAAGGATGAAACATGGAGCAAGGTTAGGAACACGAGGAAATATGGAAAGCTTACATTCATTGTACTTTTTTCTTTTCAAACAAAGAAACGAGATGTAATTCGGATCCCTCTCTCTAAACACACGAGATCCTAACACCGGTAACCTGGAGTCACTCGCTCCCTCGTCACTTCAAATCAGAAGGTTACTGCTCGAAGACGCTTTAATTTGAAAATATGAGTTCATCTATGTTTGATCTGCTTCTAGTACTTACCGTGTTGCAGGTATGGATTTTGTGTTGTCATTGTAACCGCTCAGTGAAACAAGTGAGGCATAATGTTGTGCTTCCGTCACCACTTTGAGTTGTGTTCATGTTTAAACAGCTCTGTCCCTCCACGCTGTTTCGCTTATTTAACTGTAAGTAACGCCTCGAGAAACAGCTCTCGAATCACACGCAAAAAAAGAAAGCTTGAATCTGGGTTTTGAGCTGTACTCGAAGATGTAGAGCTGTCGTGTTACCACTTTGATAGAAATCTTCTGCATGGTTCGCAGTCTAACCAGTGTGTAGTTATTATGCATGATGTCCTTTTTCTTCCATTCTTCCCGGTGCCCAATTACAAATTAATGAAACATCTAATACCAACAAAAGTCCCAAAAAGTAGTTGTTCTAACCTGGAATCTTCTTGTGATATTGACCTGTTGCATTAAAAAAAGGTTATTTAGCCACTTTGGAGTAGTGTATTCATGCTATATTGTTCTGTTACTGTTTCCTGTTTTAGTCAAAGAAATGAAACTCACCCTTTGTGTAGCTAAAAGGCAGCGTGCTCCACCTTTAAATCAAAACTTTAGCCATTAACCAGTAATCATTAGGGAGATTTCCTTTAGTGTTATTTATACACTTGTAATTCCTCTTCACCAGAATCATCATTTCATGTTTTCACTTAATACTGCCAAAGCTTTTCATCTACCACTAGTGATTGGAGAGATGGTGTAATCTCCTACCCCCGTCCCCCTCGCAAGAGCTAAATGAGTTACCTTCTGTGTAAGTTGATCAGAGTTTCCGCCTAACTCTTGGATTGTAAAAGAATGAACTGCTGAGAGGTTTGGTTGAATGTTCGTGGATTTTGGTGTGGTGTACTTGAAGGCAACTTAGCTACAATGCTTAATAAAACTATATTCTTTTAGTACACACTGTTGGTGGTTTATTGATCTCTCTTAACACTGGGACATGTCGTCATCACACTGTGGTGGGCTGCTAAGTTTACACAAAGTTTTATTTTTTTATATCCAAGAGACAGTCAAAAGAAAGATTCTGCACCTACACCCATTGCCCGTCTTCCACGAGGCTAAGCAGATACACTGCAAAAGCTAGCAAGCTACTGGCACAAGAAATCACACTTTTTACTCCCCCACCTCCCAACATCATAGGAGGGAAGAGAGCTGCGTACCCCAGGGAGAATAAATGATGCCCAGGATGAAGCTGCCTATTGTACTTTACCTTATTATCTATCATCAGTGTTGGAAAGGTTACTTTTAAAATGTATTCCATTACAGATTACAGAATACATGCCCTAAAATGTATTCTGTAACGTATTTCGTTACGTTACTCAATGAGAGTAACATATTCGGAATACTTTGGATTACTTAATATATTATCATGCTGTTTACAACTACATGAATGTGATTTATTACTGTTACTGAAGGTCCGCGGCTCCGAACCGTAGTAAAGGGACCTCTGGCTAATACGGTGGGTTCTGCTCGTAGCCGAAAACTAGCTTTACTTTGTTGTCTGGGTCAACTTTGCTAGCGAGAGACAGAGAGAGGCGTTGAAAGGCTGCTCCAACAGAGCTTATTGTTTTTGGAGGAAAACACGAACACGGTGTACTGTCGAGTCTT
Organism: Neolamprologus multifasciatus; assembly: GCF_963576455.1. NCBI lineage: Eukaryota > Metazoa > Chordata > Actinopteri > Cichliformes > Cichlidae > Neolamprologus > Neolamprologus multifasciatus. Next base: position 35,340,771 of record NC_140443.1, on the reverse strand, counting down.
AATAGCTTACTTACAACTGGGCTGTCAGGCTCTCTTCTTGGCTGCAGCGGTTATTATTATATTTACATGCTTCCAGCTCCCGTTTTTGCTCGATGACAGCTCGTTCTTTTCCTTTTTCTCCCTCCCTCGCTCACAGACACATAACGTGTATGACAGTCCATTCTCCCTGCAGCACGGACTACACTGCCCATGATGCTACATTCTTTAGAGCTATACCTGTAGCATTCTGCCTATTAGCTTAGCACAACAACAACAACAGGCACTCTCTCACCCAGGAAACACGCAGAGAGAGAGCGTCACCCTGTAACCATGGCAACCGCAACGCTGCCGCCTGGAACAACAGAACGTAGCTGTCAAACAAAACCCAAACAGTCCTGACCCGCCACAATATGAAACAGGAAAGTACCGCCGTGTAATCCATTTATTTCAACAAAGTAACTGTATTCTAAATACCACCTTTTTAAACGGTAACTGTAACGGAATACAGTTACTCATATTTTGTATTTTAAATACGTAACGGCGGTACATGTATTCCGTTACTCCCCAACACTGTCTATCATACATAAACTGTCCAGGAGTGGATGATCATATTAAGCATGGCCAAAGTTTCAGATAATAAGGTCAGTGTATTTACCATGTGATCCAAAAATGCCCACAATATTAGAGACTGAACAGAGAGCGAGCACCTGGCAACTGTGGGGAGGAAGAACTCCCTTTTAACAGGAAGAAACCTGTGTCAGAACTACACCTGGGGAGGTGCAGCCGTATGCTGTAACTACTTGTTGGGTGAAAGAGAAGAGACCACACACTGTGGTCATCTCCCACACAGCTCTGTGTCAAACAAAGTTGTCATCCGGTCTTTAAGTGATGACCTGATGAACTCTGTTTCCTACTCTGCATTTATTAAGGCTGTTGTGTTTTTAACATGTGTTAATGCTTTGTATCTTCTTCTATTTAATCTGAACAAGCCCCTAAAAAAAGTCAGTGATCACTGTCGGCCTCTCTCGGTTTCTATTATCACTATTCATCTGCAGCATGTTTTAAAGCTCAGTTTTTAAAACCTTACATGTAACTACAGCCCAGCCCATGCAGCAGTATATGAATGACTAACCTCGTATTGTGGATGGATTATCTCAGTTGTTCTCCTGACTGAAGTTTGGTCCGTTTACAGCTTCCTGCCATGCGATTGCATTTGTCCCTAACCATCGGGAACCCTCACTCTATGGGAAAACCTTAGTACACATCCCATGATTTAATAGCTCGTAGAAGCACTTCAGCAAAAACTTGAAGTAATTATTTTCCATTTGCCATTATCAGTCTCTCACATCGTTCTTGAGAAATTTTGCCCCACTCTTCATTTCAACCTTGCTTCATTTCATTGACGTTTGATGTCATTCATTTATATACCGCTCTCTTAGGGGCACGATCTGATATCCTCGTGTTGGTGTTGTTCCCAGATCATCATACTAAAGGTTGTTCCAGGATCAACATTGCAAGTGACCAATCACAATGTTGTGATGTCATACTTTTGCGACTTCGGGAAAAACCGGCGTAAAACAAAAAACTGTACTTAAGCTGCGAGAAACCGCCTTTGTCCGCCGATCAACGGACCCTAACCCTGACCCTAACCCTAACCCTTTAATAAACGCTAAGCAGAATTGATATTGTCCTTGCAACATTGGAATTTCATAAATGCACGAATGGGTTGGTGCGCAAAAGAATAACGTCACAATAATGTGATTGGTCACTTGCAATGTTGAACCTGGAACAACATTTTCATGATGATCTGGGAACAACACCAACACGACGATATCAGATCATCCCTCTTAGGGTGCCATCACAGCATTTCAGTTCTTGACTTTGGGTGACTGCAACACCTTGATTCTTTTGTTTTCCAGCCATTCTGTTGCAGATTTGTGCTTGACATCACTGTATTGTTGCATGACTCGGCTTCAACCGAGCTTTAGGTGTTGGACAGATGGCCTCATATTTGATGCTCAAGCACTTTGGTAGACAGAGGAGTTTATGGTCAACTCAATGTCTTCAAGGTACCCAGTTCCTGTGGCTGCACAACGAGCTCAAATCATCACCCCATCTCCACCACTGTGCTTTACAGATGGTATGCAGTATTTATGCTGATATGCTGTGTTGGGGTTTTGGGCAAACGTCTTCGCCTTGGTCTTGTCTATCCAAAGGACATTATTTCAGTAATCTTTTGGTTTCTTCAGAAGCAACTTTGCAAACCAAAGCCATGTTGCCATGTTTTCTTTAGAGACAAAAGGCTTTCAGACAAGCCATAGTTGTTTGGTCTTTTTCTAAATGTAACATGTTTAACATGCTAACTGTAGCGGGGGTTTTGCAGTTTCCCTGAAGATTACATGGTTTGATTGGGGGTGAATTTCTTCTGCTTTCATAGAGGTGAGGCTGCATAGAGAAAACTCTTTTTCACACCACTGTAAAATGGCTTGTTTAATACATAAAAAGGTGCAGAGTGAGATTTGTGGGTGGGGTGGCTGTAGCTCAGGTGGCAGAGCAGATCAGCCACTAACCAGAAGGTTGGTGGTTTGATCCCAGGCTGCTCCAGTCCAAATATCCTTGGGCAAGATACTAACCCCATGTTGCTCTCCGATGCATCCATCGGAGTGTGAATGTGTATGAATGGTAGATACTTAGCGCTAAAGACCTCAGAAAAAAGTGCTTGTGTGAATGGGTGTGATTGGGTGAATGAATTAGTTGTATAAAGCGCTTTGAGTGCTCAGAAAGAGCAGAAAAGCGCTATATAAGAACCAGTCCATTTACCATTTACCATTTGGTGTCATGGACAAAACCTCATGCTGGTTTATAATCAGTCAGCCAGGAAGGGCAGTGGACTTGTGAAGAATGCAACATGTGTCTGACAGGGAATCATCTGTTCTTGCAAGTTTATAGTTCAATTACCTTATTACAAAATGTCATTTGATTTCGATTCTGTTTTGCTGAGATGATGTTGAAATATTTTTATGATTGTATTATTATTATTATTATTATTATTATTATTATTATTATTGTTAAGTTCCAAATACATGAAATGTAGTAATAATAATAATAACAACAATAATAATAACAACTGTATTTATAGAGAGGATATCATAATGTAGGGAAATAGTGTGTAATTTCGTAATAACAGATTATGTAATAATTAAACAATTATATCTTTCCTAATGGCGGCTAAGAACGCAGCATTTAAATTGTATTCATCGATTAACAATAAACTATCTGGGAACAGAAAGCGTTTATTTCTCGGCATTTGAGCGCTCCACCACAGGGGAAAAAAAAATCCGCAAGTCCATTTTAGATCGATCTTTACGCTCATTCATCGGATCTAAAGCTGCTCCCTGACGTAACTTACATTTGTTTATTTATTTACCTCGCAGCGACATCGAGACTACATTTTCTTGTGGCTCCTAATATGAGCGCTTCGGTGCCGCGCAGTCACCAGGGGGCATGCACATAGTAATAATAACAATAATAATGCATTTGAGGAAAGCCTGCTACGACGAGCCTCCATCGTTTCTAGCTCCCCGCACAAACGCCAGCCCGGCCGCGGCGTGATGGAGCTGTGCGCTTAGGTTCATGTGTCCGGCGGGACTGCCCCTGGCTTTTTTTCTGGGGAAGATCATATTGGATCATATTGTTTGCAGGACGTTGTTCCTCCTGCAGCCCCCCCAGTCTATCCCGACGTAGTTGTGAATTGAACATGGCGACTGTACCAGTATATTGCATCTGCAGATTACCTTACGACGTGACCCAGTTTATGATCGAGTGCGATGCTTGCAAGGACTGGTTCCACGGCAGGTAAGTGTCGATTGTTCGCCGTACTGTATTTTGGGGCGGTTTGCATTTGTGGGAAACAAACAAAAATGGCGAGGTCTCGGTTGCGTTTGACAGCTTTGTGGCTCTCAGTCGCCCGTCTACATCTGAAGAGAGGCCGCTTGGAGAAGAAGAAGAAGGCGGAGTTATATATAGCCGACCGGGGTTGTGACATTTTTTCGCGAATAACACAAAACAGATTTCCCTTATTGGAATAAATACGGTGGTTAATGGGAGGATTTCGGTGTGAGCTTCGGCTATTAATTGCACTTAACGGCTCTTTAACATCCCCGCATAGCCCCAGCCTGCCTTCCCGCTGTAAGGAGCGGGCGACAGCGGGGGAAGCCTCCGCAAACTCGCCGCTCATTTTTGTGACAAATGCTCGTCCTTACAGACACGTTAAGGGCAACATTTCGTGCGTATTGCCGGGAAATATTGTCACATTCGAGTCGCTCTTCCAGTTTTCACCGGCCGTGTTAACCGAGCGCGGTGGAAAATCACGACTCGAGTCCGAGCTTCCCGAACTCAGCCCCGCAGCCTTCCTGCCAGGCGGCAGCTATGGCTGACAATAGCCCGTACTGGATGTCCTAAGCTTCAGCAGCGGAGGGGAAATAATTATTAGTATTGGTTTGACTGGTTTGTCACTAGTGTAGACTACGACTGTTAGCTCATACGTCTCCCCGAGCATAGTGCGAAACGTATCGCCCGCCGCTGCTCATCACTTTCCCTGCTGTACACACACTGTAATGGTCTCAACCAAATCCCAGTTATCATCTTTTCGTTTTTGCCTGCTGTCGTTATATCTGTTCTTACACGAGTCTGTGTCTGGACTGGCCTTTGCTTTGGGGTGTTTAGAGCTGTTCGGCTGCTCACTGCCTGTCTTTTTGTTAACCCGTCATTTGTTAATCGCGTTTCTTTCGGTGAACAAGCCCTTCAGAGCATTGAACAGTATTTACGCGCCTGAACGTTAACCCTTTAATGTTCCTCCGCCGGCCGGCTGCCCGCTGTCTGTATCACACTGTCTAAATCATTCGAGAATTAAGGGATGTGAATAGTCCAAGACCTACGAGCCAAACCACCAGCAAAATACATGTCCCCCCCCCCCCCGGCCCGGAACATCGTATTTCTGCTTGTGTTATTACCTGCATCACACATTTTAACTTACCTGTCACATTCTGTAAGTTTATGATCCTGATAAAAATAGAGCAACTGCATTTTTCAAACCATAAGTATATTTAAAGTGGATTTGCACACACCGTACATTGGCGCTCCAATTATTCAGGCCCCTGAGGTGGACCATCATGAGGAATAAATCAGGTTACTAACATCAGGGTCCCTTAAAAAAAAATTTAACAAATGTTGGACCGAGTTATGCATTTCTTCTCAAATTAATATTAGCGATAGACCACTGATAAATACTTGCATTTGAAAATAATATTCATGTACATGTTCAGTTGTTAGGAGCGGATGTGTTAAGTTCACACGTATCATCAATATAATTATGATTCACAGTCTTAGCACGAGTCCACACACGATGATCCAGTGTAACAGAAACTTGAACAAAATCTAATCATCATCATCTAAGTGATCACTGAATCCTCTGGGACTTATACACATGTTGATCCATACATGTGTGGGTATCACATATACATTGGCTGTTAGAGTCAGAAACAATCGTTCTACAAAGAGCTGCAGCAGCCTAGCTTTGCCATGTCTGACAACACTCTACTTTCCTACAACCTTTATGCATTCGCTTTTATATCCTGTAGTCATTTTGGTTTGGGCCACAGTTGAGTCACTGCAGTGTTCAGGACAGCGCTTTGGAGATGCTGCTTGCAGTCATGGCACCCAGCTGTTGTTGATCAGGAAACAGTTCAAACGCTAACTGCTCCTAAAACCACACTGTCTGGTTTTCACTGTACATTTCTGTTTTATCTTCATGTTAAATGAACAAAACCAAGCGAGTTGGCCTCGGACTTGTTGAATTTTTAAAATGGCAACTTTTTAAAAAAAAAAAAAATCAACCTTATAATAAAAGTGTCTTTATTGAGGAAGGCTGCTTTTTTAGCCACTGCTTTAGTCTGTTTTAGTTCATTATTGATACTCGTGGGAGTTCAGTTTACCACCTGGCTTCAGTCTCACTGCACTTATCAACCCTTGATACAAAAAGCAAGCAGCTGTTTTCAACAAATAAGCTACAATAAACACACAATTAGTGACAAAGCTAGCTGGTGATGGCTTATCCAAAAAGCAGTAGTTGGAATATTTTTCTCAGGAGGTGGTGACCAGTTGTTAGATAAAAGAAAAAAAGTAAAAATAAGGATTTAGAGCACGTTGTTACAGTGAAAAATAACTGGTTCAGACCTCAGCTAGGTCCTTTCTGTTTAGTTTGCATGTTTGCACTCTGCCCACCCATGGATCTTCTTACCCATGGATGTGAGCTGGACGGGTGTTCACGTAGAATAAAAGAATACCAAAATTCTGAAAATGCAACATGCCCACCAGCACAGAAAAAAACAACACATTGAACAGCAAAAACTATAAGCTGAAGATCGCAACTAGTGCAGCTGCCACAACAACTCTGCCCTGACCTATTGATAAGAAGGGCTGTAAGAGTTATATCAGGAAGTAGTTTGTGTTGTTATCATGAAATACATTTTACCACTTTGTCTGAGACACTTGTCATTGCTTTTGTAAAATCAGTTATGATCCAAAGGCTAAAATGTTTTCCGTGGTTAACATTATATATGCTGAAGCTAACATGACATAACTAATGTTATGTCTTATAGGATTGTCAGTAGGCTGCCTGTCAGTCATCCTAACATCTCAGTCTATGTTCTGTCAACTGAGTATAATGTTTAAACAAATGGTCCACCAACACCATGTCAGTGGCTTAAATCACATTTTAATAAATAATTATGGCTGAAATCATCTAATTTTCTTCGTACTGGCGCTGACTACAAAATGTTTGATGTTGTGACATTCTGAGTCAGTAAGACTGAAAAATGCTATACAAGGCCATTCCTGTCCAAGACAACTGATATGTTACTTAACACCAACATTTATGTATTTAAAGTTTGTCAAATTGTAACAAAAGCTGTCTTAACCAAATATTTCTGGATAATTCTTTATTAAAATACAACATGTTAATATGTATTTCAAGAGAAGAGTGTTTGAACATGGCTGTGATGTGACTTGTTATCAGGTATTGGTAAATAATGTTTAAACTAATACTGTAATACATATTATATATTACCTTATTACAATTTTGAGCAATTGTTCTTCCCACTTGATGTTTGCAGTTATTTTGGCGCTGCATGAATTCACTTTATGCTTGTGGTAATTAGTAACAAAAATGTTCTTTACTTTGAATTTGTGCGTTGACCAGCAGCCACGGTGAGTTAATGCGTGTGAATGAGTGAAACACTGGCATTAACCATGCTCTGCATTTACATGGTGTAGTGAAGTTGTAAATGAGCAGAGGGAAAGTAAACAGAGGACAGTGTCTTAACTGGCGCTGTTCTATTCTACTTAAACAAACGGCTGTCAAACTGGAATAAAACCAAGCAACTGAAACCAGGTGTAACCACATTCTGCACTAAGATGTGTGGACACCAGCACTGAAGAAGCCAAGGCTAGGACTGCTAGCATTGCTGGGGTTAGACTTGTTTGGGATTACTGGTGTTGTTTTAAAATGGTTTATGTCGTATCTGTCTGAGAGATCCTTTACTGTCTGTATAAATCATGTGCTGTCGGAAACATCAGTTCTGCCTTCTGGGGTACCTCAAGGATCTGTTTTAGGTCCTATTCTCTTTTTGCTGTATATACTCCCTCTAGGCCACATTATCAGACATTACAATAATATTTCTTATCATCTCTATGCTGATGACATTCAGTTGTACTGTTCTTTCAAAGCTTCTGAGTTGTATAAATTGTCTTGTTTAAATAATTGTCTGTCAGAAATCAAACAATGGTTAAATGACAGTTTCCTTCAGTTAAATGCAGATAAAACAGAAACTTTGATTATTGCACCTGATCACATGATCTCAGAAATTAGGCAGCATATCAGTTTTTTAGACCCTTCATTTCAGTCGAGTCTCAGAAACTTGGGTGTTATATTTGACAGTTCGATGTCTCTTGAGAAACTCTAAACAACTTGTCCGGAACTGTTTTTATCATCTAAGAAACATTTCTAAACTCAGACTGGTGTCAAAGGCAGAACCTGAGATGATTCGTGCTTTTATCTCTTCTCGTTTGGATTATTGTAACGGTCTTTTTACGTGTCTCAACAAATCAGCTCTGGATCGCCTTCAGTCTGTACAGATTGCAGCGGCAAGACTTTTAACTGGTACAAATAAGAGGTCACACATTACTCCAGTTTTGGCTTCTCTTCATTGGTTGCCTGTAAATTTTAGGGTTCATTTTAAAATTTTAGTTGTAACTTTTAGAGCTCTGCACGGTGAAGCTCCCCAGTATATCTCTGACCTGTTGAAACCTCATGCTTCATCCCGAGCACTTAGGTCTTCAGGTCAGAGGCTACTGGTGGTCCACGTACTGGGTTTAAAACACGTGGGGATCGAGCTTTTCAGGCACCGAGGCTGTGGGACTCTCTGCTGTTGTCTTTACGCTGTCTAGACTCTACTGACTCCTTTAAAAAGCAGCTGAAGACATTTTTATACAAACGGGCTTTTAATTAATTTTAACTTGTATGTCTGATCTTATTGTGAAGCACTTTGTGATTTTTATCTGTGAAATGTGCTATATAAATAACTTTTACTTACTTACTTAGCTAGCAGACTTTGAAAACTAATCTGACACTGTGTGCGTTTGCAAAGTTATACACAGCGCGAAGTGTTACATAACTGAGCGACATTTAAAACATGAATTGTTTAACAGGGAAGATAATTAATGGTTTCATACAGTTCACTAAAATGCACACAGTGTATTTGTTTGGACAATGTTGAACTTTGTCTATTTAAAGTATGTTTAAACAAGTAGCAAAGCAATCAGCAGGAACATCCGTAACACATGTGTATCTTTGGCCTACCAGAATTTCTCCATAAGTGTATCGACAGCTCATCCAGAAGGTCAGTTACCTCAGTTAGTGTCAGTGGAGTGAAAAGATAAAAGTTCGGGTTTTGGATGTTTGGCATAAAACTAACACAGCATTTCATAAAAAGAACATCATGCGAACATCCTATCAGTCATAGTGGTGGTAGTGTGATGGCCTGAAGCTGCTTCACTGCTTCAGGATCTGGACAACTTGCCGTAATTAATAGATCCATGTGTTCTGCTCTTTACCAGAAAATCTAGAAGGAGAATGTCATCAGCTCAACTGGGTTGTGCAGCAGGACAAAGATCCAAAATACACAGTGGCTTAGTAAAAGTCCAACTTAAGTCCTGTCGACATGCTTTGCCATGACCTTAAATAGGTCCTTCATGCTTGAAAACCCTCCAATGTGGCTGAATTAAACCAATTCTACAAATATAAGTGAGGCAAAGCGTTGTGAAAGACTCATTGCCAGTCACTGCAAATGCTTGATTAGAGTTCTCGCTATCAATGATGATTAGATATATGTAAGGCATTTACGTTATCACACAGGACCAGGTAGATTTGGATATTATTTTTCCTTTAAAATGCATTTTGTATTTACTTGTGTTATCGTTGTGCGTATGTTTAAATTAGTATGACAATCTTAACAAATATGGAAAGAAATCAGGAAAGGGGATATCATGTGTTTGTGTTTACATTGGCGGAAACAGCTTTGTAAGTTTGGTCACTTATAAACACAAAGTCTCAAATTTTATAGTAATGTCATTTTAATGGAAAGAGACAGACTAGCAACCAAAAATCCAGAACAAACGTCACAAAGTTATAAATTGATTTTCATGCAATTGAGTGAAATAAGTATTTGATCCCAAAGGATTGGTTGTATGCCACATGGGCACACAGATTACAATCAATCAATCAATTACAGATACTCCTGATCTCAGCTGATGTGTATAAAGCACACCTGTCCACAGAATCAGTTTCTTCCATTCCAACCTCTCCACCACCAGCTCAAGACCAAAGAGCTATCAAAGGACATCAGGGACAAGATGTAGACCTGCACGAGCCTGGAAGCACGACCAACAAGTGTTGGTGCGATTATTTGACAGTGGAAGGAATATGAAATGACCATCTATTGCCCTCAGTCTGGAGTGCCATACAAGATCTTGCCTCATGAGGATGGACTGAAGTCTCTCGGTGCCTGCAAGGTTCCCCTCACTCAAGAAGGCCCATGTACACACCTGTGAACCTGTGCCATTGAACCTGTGCCAGTGATTCACAATGATTGAATGCTATGAATGAAATGGTTAGATGAAACTAACTGAGCCCATCAGCTTTGGAAGAAGAGAAATGCAGAGTATGACGTAAAGAACACTAAACCTACTGTCAAGTGCTTTGGGGCTGTTTTTCTGCTTAGGGTACAGGATGAGTTCACCGCATTAAGAAGTCTGTGGACGAGTCAATGTAGTATTCAGTCCTGGACATGCACCTCCTTCCCTCTGCACTGAAGATGGGTCGTAGATGGTCACAGAGTAGCGTAGCTAGTCTGCAGACCTCAATCCTATAGACAATCTATGGAGGGAGTCGAAGCTTTGAGTTGCCAAGCAGCAGCCAAGCAACCTAAAGGATTTAGAGAGTCTGACGCAGGAGGAGAGCAGCGAAATCCTTCCACAGATGTGTAGAAGCCCGATGACGACTACAAGACATGTTCTTACTGTTGTTCTTGCCAACAAGGGCTTTTTCACCAATTACTCAAATACCTGACATACAAATCATTTTATAACTTTTCTGTAATGTGTTTTTATGGATTTTTAAGTGGATATTTTGTCTCTCTCCATTCAAATAAAGCCACAATAAAAAGTAGACTGTTCATTTCTTTGAACAGTCTACTTTTTAATTTGCTCACTTTGTTCATTTCAAAGTGAGCAAATTTACAAATTGAGCAGGACATCAAATAATTATGTCCCCACTTTTTAAAAAACATTTTCTGATTAGATCTTTATTGTCATTGAACACAGAGCATTGAAATGAGTTAGGAGCTTCAGCAGTCTTCAGCATAAAGTAACATCATAAATTAAATAAAGAATGTATGGCAACTTGATAATTTAGCAATTATCTGGCAGCTTTTTGAAATCTGATGAATTAATAGCAATTACATATTAGCCAACATGATTGTATAAACATGTACTTATTGTATTTAATCATTCCTCCCTGCCCTGGCACACACACATTCCCCTGGTGTAGGAATAATGGAGATAGACAGGAAAGCGGAGAGAGATAGTGGGGAAGATGCAGCGCTGGGTCAGACTCTGGTCATGTGGTAGCAGCCTGCTGACCCACTAAGCTAAACTGGTGTCCAAATGGTTGCAATTTTCCTCAGAGCAAACAAGTCTCAACACTAAAAGCAAGTTTTGATGACTTTGAGCTTTGTTTAACTTATTGAAATATATAATATGCCCTGCAGCAAATCTGCACTTTGTTGGACGATGTTCAGTGTGACTTATTATATGGAACAAGATACAAAACTTTTTTCTGCTTATTAGATAGATGTTATCCTCACAGCGGCAGACACTTTACCTAATAAAAATATATGTTTATTAGGGGTGCAACGATACACAAAATTCACGGTTTGATATTTTTTCGATACAAAAAAATGTTCATGCTTTTTTAATTTGTCATTTATTAAAATTATAAATATATATTTTAACTCAAAAGTACAGTTTTTAAATTTAATGTTGCTGAAACAACAAAGTAATAAAATAATAAATCTATCTGATTGAGGAATCACTCATCTTTGGAAAAGAGAGTTTATTACAGAGAAATGTCTCTTTCCAAAATAAAAGCTATACTATACGCTTCTTCTGGGCTATATTCTCAGCAGCATATTAAACATATCACATCCCCATAAGGAGAATCATGTGCTAACGGCTGTCTAAATGACTCGGGTAAAGTTTGTAGCATGCGCGCTTGTTGTTTTTGTCTGCTTCCACTTGTCTTTGCACTAGGATGATGTCGGGGTAAATGTGCAGTCATATTCATTGTGTTCCCACTAGTGCTGTCAGCGTTAATCTGAAATGACGTTAACGCCACAACACGGCAAATCTCTGTTAACGAGCTACCGCGGATCGCCCCGTGCGTGGGGCTGGACAGCGTCAACACGTTAACGAGCTAACTGCGCTAACGCACTAGTTCCCACCAATGTAATTGAGCATTGCGTGGCACATCCAACATACTGTTTTACTTTTGTCCATGACGCGCTTACCTTCAGGGTCATACTTCACATGAAAACCAAAATAGTTCCAAATGCCAGATCTGAATGAGGGTGGGGGAGGTTCAATTTGCCATGTTGCAATGAGCTTAACTTCTGTCTTGCTAGCTTGCGCTGCGCTCAGTAGATCTGCACTCGACAGTGCAGCCTAGGCGGAGTAGTCGAACGCAGATCCACTGAGCGCTCAACACAGACAGCACCGTCAGAAGAAAAGTTGATAAAATAAATTAAAAATTTTGTATTGTCCGATACATATGCGTACCGAACCGAAAGCACTGTATCATTGCACCCCTAATGTTTATATATTTTGATGTACTGTAAGAAAACAGATTCTGCGAGCTGGTGATGGAGACTTGATTTCAAGAACATGCCACCTGTAAACGTTTGCTTTATAACGTCTTCTTTCACAGAATGGCTTCATCAGTGCATCCTTGGGTTGACTGTGTTAAAGCTTTAACTAAAAAGCTTGTGGTGTGGTCATTGCTTAGAACCACAGTTGCATTATGTGTCATTCCCACACTAGCCACGGGGGAAGGCCCCCTTTGACCACACTGGGTACTGGGGAGTTGCTGTACAATAGGTTTATATGAACTTCTTACTGCTGGATTGACTGTGGTAAAATAAATGCACTATTAAAGCTAAACAAAGATTTAAAACAGGACTAAAGCTCACATAGCTGGATGTATGGGGACTTGCATAGTACAGAAACAGTTGTCAGCAAGTCTTGCACATAACACAAGCCGAATTCAACACATCCTGCAACTGCTTCACAATAAAAGCCTGAAGAAATTTGCTGAGCATGCAGGTGGAAGAACATTTAAGATTTAATTGCAGCTCTGACAGCACAGACGTCTGTGCTCTGTGTGGGGAGGGAGACAGAGCAAACGACATGCTGCGGAAGAGAGCCAACGATGAATGATTAAATAATTAATTAATGATTAAATGCAGAGAGGTGTATAAACACATAGTGAGAAAGGTGACTGGAGAAGAAACACTCAATGGAATCCCCAGCAGCCTAGACCAATTCCAGCATAATAAGGGAGGATTCACAGTCACCTGATCCAGCCCTAACTATATCCTCCAGCAAAAAGGAAAGTTTTAAGCCTGATCTTAAAAGTAAAGAGACAGTGTCTGTCTCCTGAATCCAAATTGGAACCTGGAAGAGGGCTCTGACAGCTGCAAGCTATGCCTATAATTCTACCGTTAAATATAGTAGGAATCACAAGTAAAGCTGCAGTCTGAGAGCAGACTGCAGCTCTAATGGGGTGATATGGATATTAAGATAAGACCGGGCCTTCCTATTCAAGACCTTGTATGTGAGGAGCAGGATTTTGAATTCAATTCTGGATTTAACAGGGAGCCAATGAAGGGAAGCCAAAGCAGGAGAAATCTGCTCTCTCTTTCTAGTCCCTGTCAGGACTCTTGCTGCAGCATTTTGGATTAACTGAAGGCTTTTCAGGGAGTTTTTAGGACTTTTGATAATAATGAATTACAGTAGTTAAAGTTGGGAGTCATCTGCATAGCAGTAGAAATGTATGCTCTGCCTTCTAATAATAGTGTCTAAGGGAATTGTGTATAATGTAAAGAGAATTGGTCCTAGCACGGAACCCTGTGGAACTCCATAACTAACAGATTGGAGTCTATTAGATAGATATGATACAAACCACTGCAGTGCAATACCTGTAATACCTACAGCATGTTCTAATCGCTCTAATAGGATATTATGGTCGACAGTATCGAATGCTGCACTGAGGTCAAGAAGGACAAGCACAGAGATGAGTCCACTGTCAGAGGCCATAAGAAGATCATTTGTAACCTTCACTAAAGCTGTTTCTGTGCTGTGATGAACTCTGAAACCTGACTGAAACTCTTCAAATAAACCATTCCTCTGCAGATGATCTGTTAGCTGTTTGACAACTACTCTTTCAAGGATTTTTGATATGAAAGGAAGGTTGGAGATTGGCCTATAATTAGCTAAGACTGCTGGGTCTAGAGCTACATTCTGTATTACACATAAAGTAAGATATCCAAAAGTTTCTTGGTATTAGAAGATATATAAGACTAAGACAACAGAGAGGAAGCATTTTGTATTCAGAAAATGAACATTACTGGCTTTTTAAATATGTTCAGCTTGATTTCTTAAGGTTACTCTGCAACTCAGAAGAGCAAAGGGGATGTCAAACTAGTCTTGAACCACATACACCCTGCTTTGGTCTCATGTGGGCTGTATAAAACCCAGTAATGTTTCTGTTATTTAATTGTTTAAAACTTAATTACTTTCATCTTTTATGAATGGCCATGTGTCAGGTCCTTATCAGTAGGAAACACCCAACATTTATGCCATTTATGCTCACGTTTTCCAATTCCAGTGTGCTGGATTGGAATCTGTGCCAGGACACCCTCTTCAAGAGTGTCGTTCATTGTAAAGTAGCTCGCTTTTGTTTGTTACACTAAAAAAAAGTCATGACAAAATAATCATAAACAAATGTATTATTTTGTATTTCTTTATCTAACCGTCTTTTTCTTCTTACTAACCATTTAAATGCTCGAACATTTCACTTGTCTGGGACTTTGATAACAAGTGGCTGTAGCTCAAGAGGTAGAGCAGGTTGCTTCCTAGTTGGAACATGGGTGGTTTGATCCTTGACTGCATGCCAAATATCCTCGGGCAAGATACTAACCCAAGTGAATGTGTATGAATATCAGTTTGAACGCATAGAAAAAAGTTCTATTGTGAAAGGGTGACTGAGGCATATTGTATTGAGTGCTCAGAGTAGAAAAGCACTTTATAGAAGCAGCTCATATACTTTTTTACTGAAACCTATGCTCATTTCCAGTTTGCTTATTGTAGGTTTTAAGGTTGGGCAATATATTAACTATCATTGATGGGCTGCCCTGTCTTAGATAGATAGGGCCATTTATTTATTTATTTGTCCATGAGTAATTTTTTTTGATAATGTTGGTTGAAGCCAACAGAAGCAGTCAACAGAAATAAATAATAGCGCAGTTTTAACGGCACCCTCCTCAGAGTGCACTCAAATGCAGCAGTGATTCATTTACTCAAACTCATAGCAGAAAAAAGACCAGCAGTAGCCTGTGTTCAGAAAAAAAGCCTTTTATTTAAATTAAAACGTATCTGTCACTCGACACACACTCGGCCAAACAACAAATTAGCTAAAAATCAAAATGTCTCTTCCAGCAAACATTTAAAAAAAAAACCTCCAACATAAACATAAGTCTTTTGTGTGATTTGGCGCATCTCAAATAAATAAATAATCCAAAAAGTAGCTACATTAATACTGAAACAAACAAGAAAAGAAGGTCAAATATTCCCTCCAAACAAAATGCATGAATTCTTTGACAGGAAATCAAGCATGTTTACTTTCTCAGGTTTTAGCAGTGTGCACAGGTGGTTAACAACATTACCAGCGGTGTTGAAGACGCGTTCTGAAAGTGTGCTTGTGGCTGGTACACGCAGATATTTTGGTGCCATGTGTGACATCATTGGGAAATGTTTTTCATTTTCCACCAAACCAGTTGATTGTCTTCTCCATCTATGACCATCTCGCTGAGATAACAGTCCATTTCTCCTCCAGTGTGCAATTTGGTAATTAGTTTGTCCATGTTTGGACTTCTGTGTTCTAAACGCACAAAGTCCATGCATGATTGTATTACTCTGCCCATCGAAAAGTCTGCGCGTGCACGAATATATCACCTATCGTCGGCTATTGGACTGACCATTGTTGTTTGCAAAATTTTACATATCGCCCAACCTTAGTAGGTTTGTACTAAAATAGCTTTGCATTAATCACACTACACAGTAGGGGTGGGCGATATAAACGGTATGAATTTGGCCAGCGGTAGAGATATTGACTATACCACTCTACCGCAATAGCGCATGTTGATGGTGTCATCAAGCTGCGCCTGTTTTTGCACCTGTTTTGGGCGAAAGCATTGCAGCAGCTGCAAACAATATCATCTCCAAATAATGCCGGGCGACAGTAAAAGCAAAGAGACGAAACACGTTTTGGAATATGAGAAAAGCCAAAAACTGTGCTTCCTCCACTTCCGTAACATTGATTCATTAATGCTGAATTCTCTCTCTATTCCCATGTTGTTGCAGTATATTAATAACTAACCTCGTATTGTGGATGGATTTTCTCAGTTGTTCTCCTGACTGAAGTTTGGTCCGTGTATAGCATCCTGCCATGCGATTGCATTTGTCTCTAACCATCAGGAACTCTCATGTTAACTTTTATCAGTGGAAAAAAGTTAGCGCTCATCCTCCAGCTTCACTGTGTTTATGTTACGCTAACATAGCTGTGTCGCTAGCGATCACGTAGCACATCATTATATACCAGCTAGCCCAACTTTAGTAACCTTACAAACGTCACTGCTGTTTAGTTTTCTGTCTTCATTTATGTTGGAAGTGATAGCAGAGCTGTACGTTTAATTTGTTTCAGAAATCTCTCAGTCATAACATGCTATATCATGTTTAGGTGGAAACTAGCGAGCTAACTTCCTGCTAACTTCTAACTCCGTTACCGTCATGCTCTGACAATCCATCAAGCGGTGCGGCTTCGTAGCTTAGCAAAGTCGTACTAAAACAGTTTTAGACAGATTTTCGAGCGCCATGTACCACATAAAATCAGAATTTATAAATAAGGCGCACTGTCGATTTTTGAGAAAATTAAAGAATTGTAAGTGCGCCTTATAGTGCAGAAAATATGGTATACAGAAGAAAAGAATATATCACGATATATATCGTTACCGCACATGCTTCAAATGATACCGCAATATGGATTTTAGGCCATATCGCCCAGCCCTACTACACAGGAATCCTTGTTGTCTTATATTCTATCTTAAGTATACACTTGACCACTGTGAGATACATACTGTGCACTGAATTGTGTGAACCTGTGGTAAAATGAAGAATGATATTGTAAGCATCAGTGCTGTGCCTCACACAGGAGGGTAAAAGGTCAAAGTCAGTTTCAGAACTGCTCAAATACAGCACTCACAAAGAGATGAAAGAACTTTGGTGTAGCCCAGACCTGACCCAGGTTTAAAAATACATCCTGCTCTGTTACAATCACTTTGTAAACTGAGGCAGCAACAGGTAACACGAGTATGAATTCAGTCTGTCACTGTGAGACGTGTCTATAATTCCCCTTGTTACTGAAAATTGTGCACTTTTCACATTTAGTATGGATTTAAAGCCACTGATGTGAAAATGTCATGAAGAGCCAAGTGTCCCTCTGTCCAAACACACCCACCCACTCTTCTGCGTGACTCTAGTGGACGTGAGAGGGCCTGGTAGTAAAGCTGTGGAGCTCCCACAAAGAGTCAAAAGAATACATTGTGTAGAAACTCCCAGTTCACCGAGTTTGAGAACAGCGGCTCCAAACGGGAGGAATTTGGACTTGCAGGAGTCCGGGATAGCAGCAGTTAGAGAGAGAAGGGAAGAGCTGCGCATCACTGTCATCATAACAAACCACACTAATGCTGTCTTGAAATATCTTTCAGTTTTGGTGATTTTTCCTTCGCTGCATTTGAGCTGCAAAAATCTTGTTTTTTTCTTCACTTCAAAAGTGCAACTTTTGCAACAGCAACAGTCGTTTTCTCACGACTAGCAATTTGCCTTTGTGCTAATTCAACCAACATTTCCTTTTACTACAGTCGTGCTACAAACCACAGAACTACAATATAGACTGCGTCTGCATCTGTGTAGATGGATATTTATAGGCTACCAGTCCTGAGGTCTTGATGGCCCTCTGCTGTCTGTCAGCGTAGACCATGCATCACTTCAAAGGACCATGCTGATGGTCTTTGGTTGGTGACCACGCTGGAGTTAGATTTTTCTTTCCTCCTCTGTCCAGACACTGACATCTGTTCTTGTCATGTCACTGCAAATTCTATTGTAGACGTATACAAAATCAATTTATATGCATATGCTGTTAGAAAGAGCCAGAAGAAAAGTTTTGAATATTTTTCAGTAATTTAAGGTTTTTTCAAAAGGCAGCTTCAAATTTTTTACTTTTAACGGAATTTTTTTTTCACTTTTAGTCTTTTTACTGAAAAAGACGCCACCATGAGATGTCATGACCTCCCATAGACCTAAGTATGTAATAGATAAATAATCAGGAATTCTGGCATTTTTTAATGTTAACATCTCATGAAATAGCAAAAAATTTCCTTTTTAATTTACTATTTATTTTATCCCGTCTTTTCTTTTTTTACAGTTGAAAACGCTGAAAGCTAAATTTGCTGCACAAGCAGTTCTTTATAATGTGGAAGAACAGACCAGTTGTTGAAATTGTACTTCATTTTAAGAATTAGGATGATTTAATCCTAATTCTTAAAATTTACATTTCCAAGATGAATAATCTACCCAAGCTTTGTCCTCGCAGGCATTGGCCGCAGCCAATCACACTTTTACTTTAGTTCATGTGCAGAAGGCTGTTCCTCGCCATTAAAAAGTATTTCCTCTCTCATTTCAGCTGCGTCGATGTTGATGAAGACGATGCTCCAGACATCGACATTTATCACTGTCCAAACTGCGAGAAGACCCACGGCAAATCCACACGTGAGGAGTTGCACTGATTCAAATGATTGAAATTTGCTGTGGTGTGATCGTTCCACCTCTTCTCATTTGCTGGAACAATTTAGATTTGATTGCTGTCAAGTTCTGACCGATTCTTTCTGTTTGCTCTCTAGTGAAAAAGAAAAAGAACTGGAGCAAACATGACACAGGCCAAAGCACAGATATCAAAGCTGTTCAGAACGGCAGTCAGGTCTTCATCAAGGAGCTCCGCAGCAGAACGTTTCCGAGGTAAAAACACAGAACGACTCCTGACATGAGAACAATCACATTACACTTCCTTTTTTCATGTTCTTCCTCTACAGTAAGAAAACTTTAGGCCTCTGTGAGTTCCTTTTTTGTATCTTTTAAATTTATTTTGGGTTACACTTTGTTAAACAGACGCGTTACTGTAATCCGATTACTTTTTTCAAGTAACGAGTAAAGTAAGGGATTACTATTGCAAAAACGGTAATTAGATTACCGTTACTTTCCCGTAGGAACGCTGCGTTACTGTGTTACTAAAACCGTGATTTTTTGCGAGAATGTCTCATGACAGTGACGTAAGCGAGTGTGACGTTCGTGGCAACAGCTGTGTGCAGATCAACAATGGATCATATATCGAGTGCAGAGACAGTATGAGCGTGCAGCGTTTAAAGCGTGGACCTTACTTTGAGTTTGATTCCATAAAAAGTGACAAAAACATTAGTGTCCGTTGTGCGTGGGAAGAAAACTTCTTTTTACAGCGAAAAAAACCCTAAACTTCCGAACAAGCACCGAGTAGCTACGACGTAATGAGAAACTCACAGAGAAACTCGCAGATCCTTCCACTGACCGCTGCACACCTGCACCAGGGTAACCCTCCGCCTACCCCACTCCTGCTTTACAGGTGAAAATAGAGCAACAGGACCGCTAGTCTGTGACTTTATTTATTTTCTGCTGTGTTTTACTTGCATCTATTTGAAAGACTGAGTGTTAACACAAAAAATATTTTATGTGCTGGAATGTGCAGAAAATAGGTTTAAATGTTAAACAAATTTCTTCCAGTCAGAGAATGTTGCAGATAATTAAATTTTTGCTTGATGCATAAAGTTAAAAGATTAAAACTAATAAAACAAGTTTTAAAAAGAGACTTTTCCATTTGATTACATTTTGTATGATGATTATGCAGAAAAAGTAGAATTGGGCTGAAAGATCTATCACTTTATTACCTATTCAGGTTGTAAATCGTGTTTTTAAAAAGTAACTGAGTAACTAAGTAATTAATTACTTTTGAAAATAAGTAATCAGTAAAGTAACGGGATTACTTTTGGGGGGAAGTAATCAGTAATTAGTTACTGTTAATTACTGTTAATAACTAGTTAATACTAGTTAGTTAATCAGTAATTAGTTACTGATTACTTTTTTCAAGTAACTTGACCAACACTGGTCTGGACAGTTCCATAAGGAGGGTTAGAAGTGAAACTGTGAAACCAACTGGTGGACGTTAAGAGATGAAAAAAAAATGAAAACTTAAAACCAGATGAGTCTGGTTCTGCCGGAGGTTTCTTCCTGTTAAAAGGGAGTTTTTCCTTCCCACTGTCACCAAAGTGCTTGCTCATAGGGGGTCATATGATTGTTGGGTTTTTCTCTGTATCTATTGTTGTAGGGTCTACCTTACAATATAAAGTGCCTTGAGGTGACTGTTGTTGGGATTTAGCGCTGCATAAACAAAACAGAATTGAATTGATTCCTTGACTGTATCTGGCCACACCCCTACTGACCCAGGCATTCATCCTATAAAACATCACACATGGGATTTTGCAATGTGAAAAGAGTAAACAAGTCAGTGTGTGTCATGTTTATTTTAACCACAGCTTCATAAGACCATCACCTGGTACAGTTTATTATAAAGAACAAATTGACTTTCTTGCTTTAATGTGTTTGAGACCATCAGATGTGCTCAGGTGGTTGTTGTAAATATGTGGCTCGACTTAAATAATATGAGCTAAAATGGTGAAAGTAAAGCTTTCTTTATAATTGAAGTGATCATATTTATGACTCAAACTGATGAAGGAATATTGCGTGTGTTGTTCCGGGTTTGAATAACTCCACTAGGGGGCACTGCCTGGTAACATTTCAAAGACCTGCATTCAGATAGGGTCACATGCTGCTCACATAGAGCTCAGATGTGGTTCTGTTTCTTCAGCTCAGAGCACATTAAAGATGTTCTCTCCTTATCTGGCTGTGTGTGCTTATTAGTGCTGATGACATAGTGGTGAAGCTCAGTGGCAGTCAGCTGTCCATGGATTACCTGGAGGAGAACGGCTTCAACGAACCAATCCTGGTTCAGAAGAAAGACGGTTTGGGCATGTCCATGCCCGCCCCCACCTTCTACATCAGTGATGTGGAGAACTATGTTGGTAAGAACATCTGTCACCAAACCATACAGTACTATGACTGAAGCTAGTACTAATAACAACCACTGCATTCACAGTTACTTCTACTGAGGCAGCCGCTATTGCTCTTTCTATTACTCTTCTAACTTCTGCTGCTGGTGCATTACAACAGCATCTGTTTGTTACTACTTTATCTGCTCTTGCTGACATACTGCAGTATGTCCTGCAAGTCATATAAAAGAATTATAAGTAAAGATATCTAACAGCTCAGGACAAGTACGTGCAAGTCCACGAAGGAGAAGGGAAACACAAAGCTTACTGTGAGTACTTGCAAAATACTTGATTAAAACCAAATGGGAAAGAGAAAGGGAAACAAAACAAAAATATGCTAAGAAAAAACTGTAGTGTAGTAAAATTAAAGGTAATTTAACAGTAATATTGAACGTGTAGGCTGAGCGTTAACCTTTCAGCTGACGCCAGGTTACACATGTCAGAATCGACATTTGAACAAGAAGGTGGACTGCTAAGTTGTCAGCTAATGTTAGCTAATGTACAGCTTAGCTAACTTAGCTAAGTGCTAAGTAACAGCTAAAGAATACTGGAACTTCACTCACTTTAACTGAAGAACAAACGTCTTGAAGCGTAGCTCATAGCATTTGTTAGCCATTCAAAGCTGCTGTTTCCAAACGTTCAAAACAGTTCACTGCATGAAACATTGTGATTATTATCTTTTGAGAAAATTTAATGTGATTTGGCTTCTTGTTGTTGGATGGAGATGCATATTATTATTGGAAGAGATCCATGTTAATATTATAGTAAGTAAGTAAAATTTATTTATATAGCGCTTTTCACAGATAAAAATCGCAAAGTGCTTTACAACACAGGAAATGGAAATATAAAAACAATATAACAGTAAATAAAACAATGTAAAACAATAAAACTATAAAAACAGCATAAGAAGAAATTAATCAAATGCTTTTCTAAATAAAAAATGTCTTCAGCTGTTTCTTAAAAGAATCAATGGAGTCCGTGCAGCGAAGAGACAGCCACAGTCTGAAAGGCCCGATCACCACGAGTTTTAAAACGAGTGCGCGGTACCACCAGCAGTCTCTGATCTAATGACCTTAAAGCCCGAGAAGATGTATGTGGTTTCAGCAGGTCAGATAAATATTGAGGAGCCTGACCATGTAGGGCCCTAAAGGTTAGAACTAAAATTTTAAAATGAAACCTAAAATTTACAGGCAACCAGTGAAGGGAGGCCAAGACTGGAGTGATATGCGATCTTCTCTTGGTGCCTGTTAAGAGACGTGCTGCAGCATTCTGCACAGTCCGAAGATGATTTAAGGCCAAGGCTGATTTGTCTTAACAAATCAGCCTTGGCGACTGTGGCTCAGGGGGTTGGGAAGCGTATCTGTAACCGGAAGGTCGCTGGTTCGATCCCCGAGCTCTCTGCCCTGGTCGTTGTGTCCTTGGGCAAGACACTTTACCCTACCGCCTGCTGGTGTTGGCCAGAGGGGCCGATGGCGTGATATGGCAGCCTTGCTTCTGTCAGTCTGCCCCAGGGCAGCTGTGGCTACAACTGTAGCTGCCTCCACCAGTGTGTGAATGTGAGAGTGAATGAATAGTGGAATGAATAGTAAAGCGCTTTGGGTGCCTTGAAAAGCGCTATATAAATCCAATCCATTAACAAGTATAAATGTTTTTTGCTGTAATTCTGCGTTTTTCACTGCTGAGAAAAGTTTTGTTTGCTGACATTAGATCTTCTTCTACTCTTAACATTTTACAAAGCGTGCAGATCCCCTGTTTTAACAGTCATAAGAGCTTCTTCATTTACAAACACGATTGAAGCCAACACCGGCTGTGGCTTTAAAATGCAGCACGTGTGTGAATATGAGAGGGAAATGTTGGCACAACGAATGACTAATGTCATTTGTTTTGGTCGATGACCTACAACTAAAACAAATAACATGATTAAACAAAAAGCTGTACACTGCTCTCTGTGCTTCAGTAGGGGGCGCGTGTGTTCTTCTTGTCTTCTTTGTGCTGCAGACATTTTCTGTTAAACAGTTTTCCGCCTAAAGAAAATGTTTAGCCTGTAGGTGGTTACTCTTCCTTCAGCTCGTTTTACTGTGTCTTCCTCACCCCCGGCCTTTGTCTCAGGTCCCGACGTCAGCGTGGATGTGGTGGATGTCACGAAGCAGACAGACAGCAAGATGAAGCTCAAAGAGTTTGTCGACTATTACTACAGCACAAACAGAAAGAAAGTATTAAACATCATCAACCTGGAGTTCTCTGACACGAGGTACTAGCTCTCTGCCCGAAGGCAACGTTTGAAAAATGAGATCTGGCTTCTAAAGATGCCGGCTGCATGGAAAACTCACAGTGCTGATTTCTTTTTCTGTTTGTCTGGGACAGGATGAGCAGCATAGTGGAGAGTCCACAGATTGTGCGGCGGTTATCTTGGGTAGAAAACTACTGGCCCGATGACGCTCTGCTCGGGAAGCCAAAAGTCACCAAATACTGTCTAATCTGTGTCAAAGACAGCTACACAGACTTCCACATCGAGTGCGGTGGCGCCTCTGTCTGGTACCACGTTCTCAAGGTTAGAGAAGTGTGTCGGGATGATGGGAAGTCAAAATATATTCGGCACTGATTCTGAGTCTTTGACAGGAATTTATTTCACTCCTTTGCTCATATGATGGCGATGACGCTGGAAAATGTGATTATGTTTGCAGGGAGAAAAGATCTTCTTCCTCATTAAGCCCACCTCGGCCAACCTGTCTCTGTACGAGCGCTGGAGGTCGTCGTCCAATCACAGCGAAATGTTCTTTGCTGACCAGGTGGACAAGTGTTACAAATGCACATTGAAGCAAGGCCAGTCCCTGTTCATCCCATCAGGTCAGAGCTGGTCTCCTCTCATGAATCTAGCTGAACATGTTTCGCTCTTTTCCTGTTCTCATGAATGAACGGGACAGACAGAAGCCTTGTTGACTCAATCACAAGCAGGAATCACACTTCCTGTGTCCGTGAGTCCACTTTGGTCGCACAAAGGCCAATGCGGACATGCCTGCCAGTTTTTTTTCTTTCCCAAGGGTAGTTTGAGGTGTAGCTGAGCGTCAAGCAACCGACCTTCTGATCTGCTGACGACCTGCTCTTCTTCCTGAGCAGCAGCTAGAATAGAATAGAATAGAATAGAATAGAATAGAATAGAATGCCTTTATTGTCACTATACAGATGTAAAATGAGATACAGAGCATCTCCTAATCAGTGCAAACATGTGGGAAAAGAAGCTAACTTAGCTAAGTGCTGAGTAACAGCTAATAAGATAGTCAGTATGAGCCCCTTTTTACTCATAGCTCAGCTGTTATCTTCAGCTGGTGCATCATGTATGACGTTGGCCTGATTTACACTTGTGCGGAGAATCTTTGTAGAGCCTGTATCTTCGGGTTTTTTGTTTTTCCCCAGAAGCAAATATAATTGTCCCTCAGGTTTGTACATTCCCTCACATCTATTCTCCCTCTAGGAATCTGCTGACAGTTGTGATTCTTGTATCGATGCTGTGATTATTGTTCTTTATACTGAAACGATTATTGTTGTTCTCTCACTGATGAATTCAAAAATAATTATTTGGAAATGCACAAGAGGAATCAGTGGTCCAGAACAGGCCGATCACAGTAGCTGCAGACTGTGTCAGCCCCGACGTGTAGTTACATTTCTCAGAAGCTGCACTTCCCAAAGTAAACTGCAAGCCGCTTTGCAGTCCACTTTCAGCAGCTTCTCCTTTTCACGTTGTTTAGGACTTGTTGTTACTTGGTCTGATCTGATACTGAACTGCAGTGACCAATATTTTTGCCACGTAGCCTAAAATTGGACTCTCTTATTTTACGCTTATCTTGACTTAAAACCGGTGAGGACAGATCGCCATGTGGCTAGTCATAAAACATGCATATACTGGTGCTGTCAGCGTTAATCTCGTTAAAATGACGTTAACGCCATAGATGCATTAACGCGGCCAATCTCTGTTAGCAAGTTAACGTGGCTCGCCCCGTGCGAGGGGCTGCACGGCATCAACGCATCAGCGCGGTTAGCTCGTTAGCACGTTAGCGCCATGCAGCCCCTCCCACAGGGCGATCTGCGTTAACTCACTAACAGAGATTTGCCGCGTTAATGCGGTTATGGCATTAACGTCATTTTAGCAAGATTAGCGCTGACAGCTCTAGTATATAGGTAATAGTTCCTTAACAATGAAAATGCAAGAAATGTGTTTGTTGTTGTTTGCATCCAGAATGCTGCATTGATGTTATTCTTGTAAATACTGGATGATTATCTTGTCTCATCTGGTTCCTTCAGGTTGGATCAATGCAATACTGACACCTGTCGACTGTCTGGCGTTCTCTGGACACTTTGTCCACAACCTCAGTGTGGAGATGCAGATGAGGTTTGGGCACCTTCTTTTTCACACACATTTATTCTTTACGCTTGTTTTTAGTGCACTGGGTTATAATGTGATCCACCGTGCCACCTGCAGACATTCCTGTGGCGATCTAGTGTGACCTTAAAGGCCTCGGTTGATATTATTCAGTAGTTTCCGATTCTTTCCTGCTCCAAATTCCACCTAATCTGTTTATGAATTCTCCCTCTTTGGAAGTACTTTGTGAATTCCATCCTTTGTTAGTAATCCGTGATGATGTTTAGCTGAAACTTTTTTTTATCTTCCTCAGGGCATATGAAATTGAAAAACGGCTAAAGGTCAAAACTCTCACTCCTTTCCCCAACTTTGAGACGGCGTGCTGGTATGTGGGGCGACACCTCCTCGAACGATTCAAAGGTGAAGTCTCAAATCGCGTCGGTGTAGTTTTAGACTCCGGCTTTGCCCCGGTGTGTGGTACTCTAATGTCAACACTCATCCTCGTTTCACTCGATATTTCTCCAGAGGAATGCGTGAATGCGGAGAAAACACAAACACTGTCAGAAATGCATCTTTTTTTCTGGGCTGCACATTCGGCATGTGGCTGCATGTCTGCAGCGCAGATGAGGAGCTGGATGCTCTAATATTATTTCAGTCATTAAATCGGTGAATCGCAGAGTTCACAGATGATTAGCTTCAAAAGGTTTGGCCCAGCTAGAATCACTTGCTCCATTACAAGCCTGTGTTTAAACTCCCTTCAGCTGGCGTGGCCCAACTGTTTATGTTTCCAGCATTTTCTGTGTATGTTCATGTGTTAAATCCAGATTGTGATTTTGTGTGGTGCACGGCACCTCCAAACTATAAAGCTCTGTCATTAATATGCCATTATTCTTTTGAAAAGCCACCTATTATGCTTTTCCTTATTTTCTGTCATATGTAGTATACGGTTCAGTCGTGGACACACATATAGAGTTCAGTGTATTTGCATGTAATCCTTCAGACGGCTCTCTCAGGCAGTGATTTTCTGCTCTCCTCAAAGATAGGAAGTACACCCCAATATGGTAATCTCAGAAGCCCCACCCACTAGTCCTTTGTTTGTGAGGGGCAGCCAGTCACAGGAAAGTTGGTTTACAGAAACGGTGGCCTTAAAGGGAGAGGCTTGTTTCACACAGAGCTGCGCTAGGCTCAGCATGAGATAAATAGGGATTGTGAGTCATGAAAAGCTTCTAGTAGAGGATAATATCCAGAGTAAAGCAGCAAGATGATGGTGGCTTGCACCTTAAGAGCTTTAACATGCCGCTTGGCTGTGTTGGGGTTGATCTGCACGTCTGAATTAAGGTAACAGGACAGTGTTGTCTAAACACAAAGTCGCCCTGTTGATGGGAGTCCCTCTTCTGTACACTGAGGAGTGCAGTAGCTTTATCTTCTCTCAGCTGTTCTCCTGTTTATCAAAAGGCTTATTTCAGTTAGATCCTGTAAATCTCTGTCCGTCGTGCTCATTTTAACTACAGTAGTCCCAGCTGCTCACAGTTCAAAGGCCACGATTCACTCAGTGATAAAATTTGCATTCTTTGCTCTGTAGGTTTACATAAAGCGAATAAGCAGCCAGCTCCATACCTGATACACGGTGCCAAAATCATCAATGGAGCCTTTAGAGCCTGGACTAAAAAGCAGGTATGGAGGCAACTAAATACAAAATAGAGTGTATCTAGTGTCATGTGTCTGTCTATCTTCTTAGGAACTTTTTCTGTATTTGTTTTGTTTTTTGTAACAGGCTCTCCTGGAACATGAAGATGAGCTTCCAGAGAACATGAAGCCATCACAACTCATTAAGGATCTTGCCAAAGAGATCAGATTGTCAGAGGTATTTTTATTTCTAGGTGGTAATTTCATAGTTTTTTGGCTCCAGGAGAAATTAATGTTTCATATTATGCCATATAGCATTAATATTTATTGACCAGGTTTGTCAAAAATCTAGAGGACGATGCCTTATTTTTGCTAATCAAAAAGCTTAATATTCATATTTGGTTTTTGCAAATTAACCCTTTCCACTCAGGCCTCTCCATAAACTCTCAAATGTCAGATTTGCAGAAAAAATGAACATTTTATTGCCATCAAAGAAGGCTGATGTTCTGCAGATTATGAAGCCCTCGTCTTTCCGCTAATCTCAATGATAAAAAATACTTTACTAAATTTTTCTTTACTTTTAAAATTGGAACTTAATTTTGGCAAAAAGTTATTCCTTTGTTACATGTGGTAGCAACTAAAAGCAAACCAAATCTTAGCAGCTAACATTTAGCCGACAGCTAACATTTAGCTGATAGCTAAATTAACCCTTTCCACTTAGACTGACATTTAGCTGATAGCTAAATGTTAGCTAACATTATCTGCCACCACAATATCTGCCTTGCTTTGCGTCTCAGAAATGCTGCATGACAGTAAACAACCCTTAAGTTAGTTCTTGCTACTGGTAATTAATTTCCAGTAAATGTTAGCTAACATTTAGCTGATAGCTAAATTTAGCTGATAGCTAAATGTTAGCTAACATTTAGCTGACAGCTAACATTTAGCTGACAGCTAACATTTAGCTGACAGCTAACATTTAGCTGACAGCTAACATTTAGCTGACAGCTAACATTTAGCTAGCTTATCTAGCATTAAATACCATGTTAGTGCTATGAATAGCTGTTGTTCAGATAACTTGTTACTAAAAGATTAGCTTGCAACACACAGTGGCATTGTGTTTGCAACCAAATGGTGAATAGAAAGAATGTGTTTTTATGTTTTGTTTGGATGTCTTAGTTGAGCATACAGTTAGCCCAGTGGTTAAAGTAGGATTTGCCAGGTGGGGGTCCCTAGGTTCAGGTGTAGCAGAGACAACTACATCCTCCTATACATATATATAAGCTATTGTTACGTTTGCCATTACGGGTGCTTTGTAACTTCTTGACAGTATAAAGCTGGAATTCTGCAGTTTTTACTAAAGAACATGATACACTTAAATCAATGACATCTTCTACAAGTAGGGTTGCCAACCGTCCCTTAAAAAACGGAATCGTCCCGTATTTAGAAACAAAAGTACACGTCCCGTATTGAGCTAATAAGGGACGCACTTTGTCCCGTAATACAGTGAGAATCAAAAGTAGTCTATAAGTTTTAATGTAATTAACGCTTTGTTTGAAAACATAATTCCCAGCCCCGCCCCTGCTTTGTGACCAATGAGCTGACAGCACACTTATGACAATTCGAGTATGACAATTCAGATTACCGCTCATCTCATTGGTTGAGGAAAGGTCGCTTGCGGAGACAATACCGGAAGACAACAGATGACCACAACAAAAAGCATGGCCAACAGGGAAACAAACGCCGACACTGCGGTGCAAGTCTCAGACGACAGTACACCTGAAGCTGGGCAAACACTGCGATTTTCAAACTGCACGATTGGCTCGCAGGGGTTAGAAGTTCGTAGGTCACGATGCAGGTCTCACACTATACCGCCCGATGCTCTGATGCGACCTGAGTCACACTGTGCCTCCATAAAATGAATGTTATAACAGAAAATCTGTCGCTCGCTCTCCCTCTTTGTCTTTCACTCACACAGACACACACCACCATCAACTTTGCTAAATTACTAATGACAAACATGATCAGGCAGCTGTGATTGAGCAGCAATGTAAATCCAACTATTTTCACGGTTGTTGTGGTCGTGATAATTTGGTGATGCCACATCGAAAAGGCTCGGATGAGCTTTCCAAAGTTCTACAAGTTGTGCCTCCATCGCTTGAGTCCAGATCACACGCTGCACAGCCGTGCTGCTCCGTCTTTTTCACCGACGTTTACGTGTTTGCGCGTGAGCAGTGTGAGCGGCTGCGGTGACACCCTCACGAGCGATTGATGATCGGGAGCTGGTCATGAGGTGTTAATCGCTTCTCGTTACCCCACGTATACTACACGATGCACGATGAAGGCCAAAATCGGGCCGATCACCAAATTGGTCGCACGACTCAAAAATCGGCTCAAAATGGGCCAAAAAATCGCACAGTGTGAGCCAGGCATTAGACCAGCAATGTTTGTTCCTCTCAGAGAAAGAAAAAAAGGCTGCAAAAGTGCAGGGAAGAATGGGAAAAGGAAAACACCTGGCTGGAAAAGTGCACGATAACACCTATAAAGCGCACTGCACTGTGTGCCGGCGCACTTTTTCCATAGGCGTGCTTCTAATGGTGGGCACATGAAGAACATGAGGGGCGTGAAAGCTCGGGGAACCCTTAACCAATTTTTGTCTACCAGGCCATGGCAGAACCAGATATGGTAAACACTGGTTTGTTTGTTTTTAAACCCTCTGGTTAAGGTTAAAATGGGCATGTGCAGCGCTATGTGGCCAGAAGTGTGATAATATAATTTATTTTGTGTAATAAACAACTGCAAGGATAGATGATTACAACAAATAGATGAGTAATACATAAAAGTAATACATATATGAATAATGATGATGAGTTATGACGCGTAATCATGGGAACAAGTGGGTTTACAAACGGGAGCAAAAGCTGAAATAATGCCTCTGCTGAAGCCAATTGCACTAAATGCACTAAATGTGCACTGTTACAAGAATATTTTTCTTTCTATTGTTTTCTATTAATTTATATAATTTTAAGTTAAGCAGGACAGAGTTCTTTTAAAGAAAGATTTACTTTTATTATCAAAAGTTAAGCATGACAGGCTTCTGTTTAAGAAAGAGACCTGTTTTATTGTGTTAATGTTGTCATTTTGAGCTAAAAATAAATGGCTAAATGATTTTTGTTTCCCATGTGTTGATATCACAAAGAATACGCATCTACTTAAATCAAATTCAAGTCAAATGGTTAAAAAAAATAATTTCACACACAAAAAAAGAGCTAAAAAATTCACCACACTGGGAAGGGTGAAGACAACTGGGTCGCCCGGCCCTGGCCACGAGGTGTCCCTTATTTATTTCTCAGGGAGTTGGCAACCCTATCTACAAGCTACTTAGCAGCCATATTAAAAAGCATCTGAACACTAATATTTGCATTTACCTTGAAGCATTATTTAAATTAGCTTTCATGTTAAAGGTCAGCAGGACACAAAATTTATGCATCGAATATTCAGAGAGTTTGCTGTCTTTTCACACAGATGGGATTTTAAAAGCTTCTCCTCTGGTATTCATAAAACTTTCGTTCTATCCAGAATTCTCTCATAGGTTTCAGTTTAGACTTGAGGGTCATATCTTTCTCTTACAGTGTCTCAGATTTTACCGGGACAAAACCCACCAGTGACCAAGGATATCACAGTCTGCCCTGCATCAATCCAACATAGTTCATCACTGAAAACCAGAGCACAACACTGCAAACGACCTGCTCTTAATATCTAGTAAAATATTGAGGAACATGGAATTATTGTCATTTAAAAACATGTTGGAATATGAAACATCCCTATGTCAGCAACACATCATCTATAGATATCTATCTATCACATCTATAGATCCAGTATCTGAATAATAAAACTTTGAAATGAATTAGAACATTACATATAGACTTTAAATTTGATCAAATGACACTTCCTGAGCACCTGGACCGCCTGGGAATCCCAGGTGCTGTAAGCTTTGGGCAGCATAGTGGTTAGGACTGTTGCCTCACAGCAAGAAGGTTCAGAGTTCAATTCCACCATCAGGCTGGGGTCTTTCTGTGTGGAGTTTGTCATGCAAAGACATGCGGTTAGTGGGGTTGGGTTAACTGGTAGCTCTAAATTGCCCATAGGTGTGTCTGTGTTGTAAATGATCACACCAGTGTTAAAGTTAAATAATAAAAACAAAATCCTAATTTAGGTTTAATGAAGTCACAGAAGGTTTAACGGGAGGTTACAAAGTCAAAAGTTGACCTTGATTTCTTTTACAGAACACAACAAAAGCCATTAAAAGCGAAGCTCCAATTAAGGTACCAGTTGAGGAACCGTTGTCCACCCAGTCCGAGCCCGAAGAAGCCGCTTCTCCAGCACATGTCCCCTCACCCAGCAGAGAGAAGTCCAGAAAGAAAAGCTCAAAACCCCCTAAACCCCCCAAGCCTCCCAAACCTTCAAAGACGCCCAAGCCTTCAAAGGTGCCAAAGGTCAAGGAAGGAGGAAAGAAGAAAGCAAAGTCAGCAAAGGAGTCATCACCACCTCCTAAACCCTCCAGTTTTGCTGCGCTGGAGTCCCATGCAAAGGACATTTTGAGTAAAATGGACCAGCCAAAAAAGCCTAAGGTGAGCATTTAGTTATGTTAGCACTTTTTTTATAGAAATGATGGTTTCTAGTTTCACTGTAGGTCAACCGTTCTGTATCTGATTATGCTATGAAATGTTCAGCTGCTGCCTGCAGGCAGCTGTAAAGTGTTAGCATATATAACTGGCTGCACAGCTTTCCCTGCTAGTATGCATTAACTGGTGCACATGTTAAACAGGCTTTTTGTAATCAAAGAAGTACGTCTATGTCTACGTAAGGGTGGCCGTCGCTCGGTCATATACCAGGTCATCGTTTTTTAACTGCAGAGGTGTAACATAACATCTGTGAAAATGATTGTATGTATAAGCATTGAATTAAGATTTTATAGATTAGACATGTGATACACAGTTCAGTTAAACTCTTTCTGCCTTTGCAGAACAGTTTCACCGATTGATCGTTCTGTTCTGTTTCTCTGTAATTGCTTTGATTTTCCAGGCTGTTAAGAATGTCCTGAGCATGTCTGAGAAGGAAATGTCAAAGCAGAACAATGTGGAAAAGTTTGATATCAGAGAGCAGAATAAAAACAAGACTGAAGCGAAATGGAAGTACAAGGTAAGTTTACCGGAGCTGTTATTTTAAACGAATGGCGGTGAAGACTTTTGCCTTGGCCTGCAACAGCCAATGCGTTTGAAATTCTTTAGGCAATAAGCTCTGAAGGTTACAAGTTGAGCAGCTGAATAGAAAAAATGCAGGACCATCCAACAAGGATTTGAACACTTCACTTCAAAGCAATCAGCCAAAGTAATGATGTGGCCCAAGTCGCACATTTGAGGCCTGCACCTCATCAGGGCTTCTCCAGAAACGTCCGCCCTCCCAGAGTTTACCTAATGGAATTACGCCATGTCCATATCCAGTGCATTCCATCTAAGTATTTACATATGCCCCCATCTCCTTTTAAAGCGTGTTGTGTCGTTATTGTAGAACAACAGGAGGAAGTTTTTAGCGGGGAGAAAAAGAAAGTGTAATTTTGGTGAACGGAAGACATTAGAGGGCTTTAGTTTCTTGGAAAATAAAATGCCAAACTGCTGTGGAATGTATTAAACCCCTCCAAGGACCTGCTGCTCGTTCACATCAGGCCAAACATTTACAGATGGGGAAGAGACCCCGTTAGACCTTTACCAAGGTCACCGACGACCACATCTTCACTTGCGATCGCTGTTCGTTTGTGAAGCGGCTCGCAGCTTCTCTGTTAGGTCCAGAAAGCTCATCGGTGTCGTGCGGCAGTGTGAAATTTCTGCTTCAGATTATAGCGCGTAGGAAACAAAAACAGCTGAGGAGTGAATATTTGAAAATGTGAAAATGGATGTTCTTGGGTTTCAGTTAATTACAGCGTGATCAGCGGGGACTTTCATGGCAGTCGTTCTGCATTCCTCTTTGTGGATTTGGTTTAGTGAAAATTGGGTCAGAAAATTTGACCTGTTGGGTTTGACATCATGAGGTACTCACTCTTTTAACAGCAAGGTTTATTTTAAGAGTTGATGAAACCGTTAATGACAGCGTCTTTTCTTTTTTTTAATTCTGATTGTTTAACAGGTTTCCTAAAGTACACAAGGACCGAGAATCTTTATGTGCCAAGTTTTAGATCATTTCTTCATTTATACGATTACTTTTTTAGCTACATTTACATTGAAGTGTAAAAATGAAGGCATGAGACAGATTTCCTTTAAACTTCAGCTAGAATCAAAACAGTGAGCTAAGAGAGGCTCAGATGCTCTGCAGAACTGAGGGAACGTAGCTATATGCAATTAATCTTTCCTTTGAAATAAAAGTACAGAGTCGGTTTAAACTGGCATGAAGTGTTCTCATTAATGCAGCGAACCAGAAATAGTGACACCAAGATATCTGTCATCCTCTCTGTTCTTTAACATAACGCTGATTACTTTTAGCTTCTCTGACATTATTTTCCTTGGATGTTGCAGAATAGTAAACCCGATTCCCTGCTGAAGATGGAGGAGGAATGCAAGTTTGACAGAACACTGCTGTCAAGCAATAAAGACAGATTCAGCTTTACTATGTCTCACAGGAAACTGCTGAGGTATGTATGGAACGGCTGCGATCGCCACGTAAGTGTTCGACTTCAGGTCTTTGAAGAGACGAGCACGCCGGCTTTCTCATGTGGTGTGTTTTGGTGATTGTAGAGCCATGTGGCTATCAGCAGCATATCCATTAGAGCTAATTCAAGGACTTCTCGCTGCGAGCGCCTCGTATCGCTCCCTTATATTCCTGCGGTTTCATTTTCAGCTCCAAGACCCTGAAACCTCAGACCAACTCAAGTGTTTTTGGATCATTACAAAACCTAAAAGAGGACAAAACCAAGCCAGTGATAGACGAGTATGAGTACGTCTCAGATGAAGGCGAGCTGAAGATTGACGAATTCCCCATCAGGCGGAAAAAGAACACTGTTAAGAGAGATCTTTCCTGTGAGTATTTTGGGCTTATTTGGTTCGTGTTTCACTTTGTTTAAATTATCAAGTTAGACGGGGCAATTTTCAGAGTATCAGCTTCAATGTGTATGTATCGAAAAGTGCCAAAGATTTACTCAGCGTTAGACTTGAAGTTGATATACTCTTGATCTGGTATTTCCTGTTCTAAATTAAAAACACATTTAGGGGCATGTTTTAGCTGTAAAATGATTTTTTAAGGCAGATGCATTAAACAGTTCGGTTTTTGTACATAAATAACGGTTAAAGTCGGGCTTTTGTTCAACCACTCTGACATTTCAGTTTTTGCTTAACATCTGGAAAAAAATCTTTGTTTGAGAGATTAAGAACTGTGACAACATCAGCCTACACAAAGCATCACTGCTGTTTTGATTGCTGACCTGACTGTAAAATTACTACTTTTTTAATGACATAATTATCAGACGATCGACTAAATTTTCAGTAAAATTACAAAAAAGAAAAAAAATCTCGGCAATTCAAGTCGAGTTACTTGCATTTACATAATGTGATGTTAAAGAAGAACGAGCCCTGTTTTGTCACGAGTTGGTATATACAGCTCGTTTGTGACTGTAGCTGAAGGAAATTCAGCTAAAGACGAAGTATGACTAACAAAAGTGTCCACTTTAACTCTAAAAATCTCTAACTTGTGGTAGCACGAGTTACCACAGCGTTGTTGTTGTTAGTAGGGATGGGTATCGTTTAGGTTTTATCCGATACCAGTACCAAACCGATACTTTTGAAATGGTGCCAGTGCTTAAACGGTGCTCGAACCGGTGCTTAAACAATGGAAAAAACACAAACTTTGTCCAAAAACCTCTCATGTTTAACTGTTTTCCACTTTTTCTTTGGTCATTTTAGCCTTTTTGGCCAGGGTGAAGGGAGTATCTGCCATCAAACAAGAAGACAGCCGCATGTAGCTATGATGATGTTTGCTAGTTCACCTTACATGCATTAATGTAATAACGTGGTTAGCCTACTCAACGTAAATTACACACGAACAACATTAAGCTACTCACGCAGAGAAGAACGGCTGCTGCTGCATCATCATCCTCATCATTTCTGCTACACTGGCAGGGCTAGGGGCCAGGACTCTCCTCTTCGGGTTTTTGGGGGATGTTGCTAACTCCGGGTCGATAACAGGCACCACACCTGCAGTAGATGTGCTCGGTGTGAGGTCTCGCAGCAAGCTATCAAATACGGTGCATTTCTCGGCTTTAAAAAAAAAACCCGCTATGCGTCGCCAGGTGTTTCATCAGATTCGAGGTGTTACCTCCTTTGACAGTATCACAGTATCAGCTTAAAGCACTTGTTGCAGCTGCTGAGTTTGCATCTTTTGCTGTGAAGTACAGCCAGACTTTTGACCGCTTCGCCTTGGGCATTTTTAATCTGTAGCTCTGCTCTAAAAGAACGTACGTACCTGGCCTCGCCTACTACGCTTGCAAAGGTAAAATGATTGGCTAGAATCCAAAGTGTATCACATCTCAGGAAAAAAAAAGCACCGAAATGTGCGCTGCTTTTCGGTCTGGTGCCATAATGGTACCGGATACCGGTACCCATCCCTAGTTGTTAGTCTTATTGGAAGACTAGTCTTAAAATGTTACTAATTCTGATGTTATGTTGCTGATTGTTACATTTGTTTTTCCCTAGTCTTATCAGACATCAGAGAACCTATTCAGCCAGCCAAAAAAACAAAGTTTCAACCCTCGGTGACTAAGGTACGTACGACATCACCTGTATCTGCTAACGTTGGAACACTGAGGCCCAGCTTGAAAATCGTCAGCCTCCCACCTTTAATGAGAAAAATAATCAATACAAAATTAGGATTTAGTGCTTAAATCTTTGTTTAGGTTGATTCTCAATAAACAGTTGTCCTTTTGCAAACTGCAGTAAGATGTAAGCTCCAGTTCTGCGCCTTTGTTTTATTATATATGATGACATTTTAAACTAAGCTTTAACATGTGAACTTCAGTATTTATGAGAAATTCAAACAGAATGACAAAATGTAAAAATGTATATTTTATACTTATTTATTATTTGTAAAATAACTTTCACTGCCCACCTACAGTAAGTTCAAGGCCTGCTATGTGCTGATGAAGCATACTAATAATTCCAAAAAATCAAACACACGACCTGTGTGGTGGAATCACTTTGGACAGGCGCACACACTCGATAAATGTAAAGTTTTTGCACTTAACAGAGAATTTAATGTTTTGGCGTTTTATCCATAAAACTTAAGCAGTTATGACGTTAATGTGATACATAAACAGACTGTGAGAAAATTCTGCAGTGCTCCTTTAGACTTCCTGTGCTGTGGAGCCACACACACTGATGAGAGGAATAGCTGTGGCATGAATGGAGGAAGAGGAAGAAAAAGTTTACTAATGAGAGGTCACTAGAAACCATATCACAGCCTTGAGCTGCAGTTTCCCCGGATATTTCAAGTTCTGTGTTGTTGTGATGCCATGCAACTCATTTAAATACATATTAACATGAAAGATTATAAATAGATGTTAAAACTGAATTTTGTCTTTTTAATGAAAAAATTAACAACATGTTTCAAAGAAGCTGGGACGAGAAAACAGAAGACTGAAAAAAGGAAAAAAACATTTTAGCTCTAATGTGATTAATTAGGAACATTTTTATTTAATCACACTTGATATAGGTAAATATAATGATTGTAGTGGTTCATACAACATGTGAACAGGTCTCCTGATCCTGGGAGGAGACACGACACCATCCACTGGGAGCATGAAACCTGTTAAATGAAGCGTGTGTATTGTCTTTTGTTTGATGTTTGATTTCACATAGGGTTTTAGATAGCACCTTCTCCTAACTTAGCTTGTTTTGTTTGTTATTTTGGCCTTTGTTCACCCCGGAGCTTTAATTTGCAGTGTAGAAAAATAAACCACCATTCACTAAGAAATTGGTTTTCCCTCTGTGTATGGTTTTGGGGACCAGGGCGGGGCAATCTTTTCAAACTTATGTTGCGTTCCCGTACCCCTAGACGGGGGCGTAACAGTATACTATTCCTGCTGTGACAGAGCTGTGCAAAGAAAGGAGCTTAAACATTTCTGGTAAAATAGAAGATATGACGAGGTTCATCACGATGAGGAGGACATTTGATTTAAGACTTCTTTTTGTGGTTCATGCAATTAATTCTTGATTAAGAGAATATAAAATAATCTGTGTAGCAAAGGGACAAGACTGAATACCAGTGTTAGATTATCACTATCTGAAAGCCCTCAGGCAGCAAGGCTTTAAGAAGAAGTTAAAAGACCCCCACACAACGAAGAAATCAGAAACTCTGCCTTCTTTTCTGCGTCTGAGCTCCAAAAGACTAAAGTGGAAAGTGTTGCTCATGCTGCCTTCTGATGGCATGAGAAGCATGAGTGCACCTGTGAAGGCACCATTAATACTAAATTATATGTTCAGGTTTAATAAATGCACATGCTGCCATTTAGGCAACAACATATTCAGCCTTACATGTTTTAGCAAGACAGTATCAAACTACTTACTTACACATCCCAATAGAACAGAACCACAGAAGAAGAGCCCCGAAGTGGCTGGGTGTTGTCCCCCACTAACAATTGGCATTTCATGAAATGATGTCAAAAGATGTTGTAATTTAACACTAAAGCAACTGGTGTCGTTCTAAATCTCTGTAGTGTTGTACACAGAAAGTTGAAATTTTAAAAAATGCCCCATCACAACTAAAAAAGCACGTCGGCATTAAAATAGAGCTGTTAGATAAACTTCATTTCATTTATTTATTTATTTCACACTTGGTACAAAAAAAATCAAACAAACCAACCACACTTTCTATCAAAAACACTACAACCATGTGTGAAAAGCAGCAGGAAGAAGAAAATATTCTTATTAAACCCCGCCCCCTATCTACAATCCAATTTATATTACAAGTGGGCACCAAAAATCAGGGAACAAACCAACATTAACATTTATCTCCGGTCCTAACCCAAACCAAACAACAAATTTACAATCAGAATATACCACTCCACATAGTAACAAGGAGAAAAATTAAAATTAAAATAAATAAAACAAAAATTATAATGGATCCTTTTTCAATGAACTCCAATTTCATTCACATTCTTCATATTGAGTTATCGTTGTAGCACTTTTTAAAACAATGTAAATTTATACAATTCTTTAAATTATAATGAAGTGAGTTCCACAGTCGTATACCCCTAACCGTTGGACTCATTAATCTTTGTGTAGTCCTAGCTAACTGATGCTTAAAATAAAATTTCCTTCTGCTATCTTCTCCCCCTGAACACAATAAAAATACTCTTTGTAACTTAAAGGGCAAAATATTATTTTTAGCCTTAAACATAATTAATAGTGTCTGTAATTTCACTAAATCTCCTAATTTTAATAATTTTGATTTTATAAATAATTTATTTGTATGTTCTCTATATTTAACACTATGAATCATTCGTATCACTTTCTTCTGTAATAAGTTTAGAGGTTTTATAGTATTCTCATATGTATTCCCCCAGACTTCAATACAGTAACTAAAGTATGAGAAAAACAATGAGAAATATAAAATGCGGATTGTTTTATAGTCTAATAAATCTCTTACATTTCCCAAAATATAAATGTTTTTAACCATCTTCTTTCTAATATACTCAATATGTGATTTCCACGTCAAATTTTCATCTACTATTACACCCAAAAAGTGAAATTCAGTAACTCTATCAATCAAAACTAAACTGTCACTATTAACATTAAAATGTGGGGTTTTTATTCACAAATCTATTCTTCGAAACGAGGTTGTAGTTCCATACTGGATCAGCAGATGGAAAAAGTGGGCAAATATCCCAGGGGTCCAGTCCCGAGGGGCTGCCAGTGCTCTACATTTGCTTAGAGTGTCTTTGTGTGGGGTTAGTAAATGAGAACGTAGTCGACAGCAGGAGAATCAAATATCAATATTGCCTGTTTTTGCATCGTTCTAAAAACATTTATGTTAAAGTGAATAACTAAAAAGGGGGTTGACGGCTCATTTGTGCCCCGGGGCCTCCTACTGAGACTTTCTGGCGGCAGTCCTATGATAAACAGTGAGACTGCAGTAAAGAAGCCGTTACAAGAAAAGCGAACATGGATTTTCCTTTTTTTGCCAGAAAAGAAACTTGAAGTCTCTCTCATATCTCTTTCCTGTACGTTCACTTCCTTCAACACCAGAGCACAGACTCCTCAGATGAAGAGACGCTGCACATAGACACGGAGGCCAAGCCTGAGGTCAAAAGTCGCAATTCCAAGGTGAAGAAAAAGAGCGGCAGCGCCGCAGGAATTCTGGACCTGCTGCAGGCCAGCAAGCAAGTGGGTGGCATCGACTACGGCACCAACAGGTAGACTAACCTAACCCCGATGTCAATTTTCTGCTGCATTCCCATCAACACCAACAGAACTTGGACCTCTAAACTCATTTGAGTACATGCGCAGCATTAATCTCTAAATGGCTCCCGCTGGGCCCCCTTTTCCTTCAGTAAATGAATTTCAGCTCTTCTTAATGGACCGAGGCACTGACAAACAAATGGCCTACTCGGCAGCGACGTAATTGGATGAAAAAGCTGAATTTTACAGCTTCGCTCAGAGCTGAAAAATCAGCTAGCGGCTGGAGCAACAGTTTACACCGATTCTGTCAGCAGTTTGTGTTAAGTCAGTGTTTGTTTCATCCCGTGTTAATCTATCAAACGCCGCGTGGCTCCAGGCTCTTCCCTTTGCCTTTTGCTGTTTGCGAGCTCTTGATGGTCTATTTCCACCACACTGAAAGCTACAAATGAGCAATGAAAGAAAGAAAGAAAACATTGATGAAATATGTTAATTTCTCACATCGTTGGTGCTTTGAAGAGGGATTGAAGCGTCATTACAGCGGTGTGTGATAGTCGCTTTGTTTCTTGTGGCAGCTCAGCAGGCGATAGCTTAATGGGTGTGTGGATTCATTTAAAGAGGATATTTGTTTTTGACAGTTTTCCTGCCTCTTTGTTCCACTGAGGCACCGTTTGTAATCTAGCTGACACCGAGATCTGGTTCAGAGCCTTCTTCAGTTCTTCCTTTCTTTCTTTGACCTCTGCCAGCATGTTGACCACCATGTAATGGCTGTGTTGTTGTGTATTTCTTATTGACATACTTACAGTCAGCCACCTGCATCTCCCAGCACACAGGAGGCCATTCAGGGCATGCTGTCCATGGCCAACCTGTCGTCTTCAGAGAGCTTGCAGCAGCCGTGGAGCAACAGCCAGGCCAAAAACAACGGCCAGTCGAAGAACAACTCGCACAGCTCGCAGGCCGGCAAGAAGGCCGGCAGAGGAGGAGGCGGAAGCAACAGCAAGCGGTCGACTAAACGTCTCCCAAAGAAACCCAGGAAGAGCAGCAGTATTGAGAGCCTAGATTATGACGACGACCAAGATCACATGGATGCGTGTTTCAAGGACTCGGATTACGGTAAGCGACAAATGCCAACTTGTTGTTGTTTCCTTATTTTCCAGTCATCGTGGGGTAACGAGTGTCATTTTTCCATGATACTGGTGCTGGTCAAGTTCCAAAGCATTCCCTGTTTTGCTCTATTGTACCCAGGTTGTGTTTTTTCAGCTACAGTGTACTTTATGAATTTATAAGTCACACCTACCTATTGTCTGTGTGCCTGTGCAGAACCACAGGAAACCAAGAAAATGCTGAAAATGAGACAAAAACACGAACCGAAAAGATAGAGTGTGTTTTTGGATGGCTGTCTTTCTTTTCTTTCTTTTTTTTAACACATTTATTTTGTCATTCAGAGCAGGTTAGGTGCTAGGCTCTGGATTGCCTGCAAATGCATAAAATTACACATTTTTATTGCATTGACTATTAAACATGAGAGATCTTGTTTTTCTTAAACCAGCCTTAAACCATGACAGAGCCCCTGCCATGTTTTACAGAAGAATATAGACTATGGATATGGAGTACCAAAATACTTTTTTTTTTTTTTAAACTTCTATTTAAATTTTTTTTTTTTTTCACAAATCAGGGTCACAATACATAATGGAAACGTTGCCATTATACACAAAAACAAAACAAAACAAACAAAAACAAAAACAAAAAAAGAAACCCCCCCTCCCTCCCCACCCGAGGCTCATGTAAAGAGAAACAAAACAAAACAAACAAAAAATGTACGTCACACATCTGGAAAATACGTTTTTATATAGTCAATAAATGGGTTCCAAGTCGCAGAGAATTTTTGTTGTGATGGGAGAACTTTGTATCTAAGTTTTTCCAGTGGTAAAAAGAAAAGCACCTCCTTTAACCATTGTATGTATGAAGGAGCCTTATCAGACTTCCAGTGGAATAGAATAAGTCTACGGGCAAGCAATGTAGCAAATGCTATGGCATTTTCCTGAGATTTACTCATTTTGTATTGAGATGGCATAACTCCAAAAATGCCAATGAGGAAATCAAGCACTAAGTTCTGCGCACTGATATGAGATAATGCTTTAAATATATTTCCCCAGTAATTATAAAGATGGCTGTCTTTCTAAGCTTAGACCATCAGAGTGATGAAACTAGGTAAACATTTCATATGCTGGAGTCTTGGGATTGCATTAATCTTAAAAATGTCTCCAAAAAAACATGTTTACGTGTGCTCCTCCCCCTACACACAGAGTGGAGCAGGAAGCCGTCACTCTAACAGAAAACACCTTTTAACCAAAATATTACAACAGCTCATCCAAACAACCTCTCACTCAGCGCTACACCCGATTACACCCACCAGCTTTGAAGGGCGTAGGATGAATGACTGTGGAGAGCAGACGTGAAGAGATTTCTCTAATTAGAAGTGGGATAACTTTAATTATGGAAAAACGTTCTTGTAATCAGGATCAGGAATGGGAATGTATCAGGATGTTGTCATTGCGTCTGTTAGCTTCAAAGAGATGGTTTGTGTACTTAATCTGACAAAATGTAAACAAACACACGCTTTAAAAACGAGCTTCATGGAGGTTTGTACTGGAACTGTTCTGTTGTTCACCTTCATATTAATGCACCAATAATTGTCTTTAAGCATTACATGAAAAGTAGCTCCACACAAGAGACCGAGAATTGCTTTGAAGTGAATAACTGTTTGGCTAAGTGGGAAAACAGATATTCAGACATAATCCTACTTTAGTTTTGATACAAAGGATTTAGAATCAGAAGATCCTAAAAGTAACTAAAGTAAAGGCGACTGTGTTCACAGACAACCAAAAGCCTACCAATATTCAAAGCAGAGCAGCGGACACCTTCCCATCACATCAGTCCTTTAATCCGACCTAAAACACCATGTTTACAGAAATAAATTCCATACAAATTGGAAATAAATTGTTGTTTTTGATTGTTTATAAATATATAGTGCTACCCTTCAGCCTCCTAGTAGACGTACCTGTGTTATAAATGTGAAACTCCTCCGATTTTCACAAAAGTTGACCTCTGACCTTGAAGTCAAGGTCACTGAGATTTAAGCTTCACAGAGATTTTCAGTAGATGCAACCATGGTATTGATTTGAAAAATCTACACAATCACAAACTTGGATGTCCAACCTGTGCAGTTATTTCAGTGAGAGAATCACATCCATGTTTACTGCAGAGCTCCCCGAGAGCCTGAAGATCACAGATATCAGCACTGATTTCTTCACATTATCCGACTCTTCTGATGACACACGATGACATCGTCATCTTTACATTCAGGAACATTATTCTGAAATTGTTCAGCTATTTGAAGATGCATTTTTTTGCCCTTTTTTACTATTAAGGAGCTCTGCCTCTACACGGTGCTCTTTGTTAGACCAATCTGCCAATTTTAGGACGTGTGCGTGGCATCAAAACCAGTTGAACAGTTTTAAGAGTGCAATCTTTAATCATTTTGAAAAATATTTTGTAGGATTTGTTGGAAAAACTAAAAATGAAAAGACTCCCTCACTGAGATTTCTCACGTTTTGCTGTTTCTAAATGCATAAATCTAAAACACAGTAGTTGCAATGTCTTTTTATATTTTATCATTTATATTTATTTGGGTCTTAAAGGACCTTAAAACACATTTTTTTTTAAATCGCAGTACTTTTAGTGGTTCACTATTATTTTATTGCGCTTTTTTGTTTCGTTTTGTTTTTTACATCAACAAAGTTGAATGCGCAGGAGAGCTGATTTATTCAAAAACTAAAAACAGTGCAGATGATCTGAGCTCTGTGAGTTCAGTCTGGTGTCATTTTTCAAGCATATGAATGAGAAAATAATGTATCTGCCATGTCTGATCCTCACTACTGCTAACAGGTGCTTTAAAAACACATTGGCCCCTTCTGTATCTGCTTGTGCAGCTTAATTTCTCAATTTGGCTGGAACCCTTCATTACGTGTACGTGACACGGGCTTGTGTTTACTTTTCGTGCGTCTCTTTGGTTTTTTTGCTCCAGTTTATCTTTTTTTCCTGCAAAATGCTTTCCCTGTGAAGCCCATCCAAACCTCCTAGCTTGTTAATAAGCGATTAACACGCGTTCCAAACTGTTATTTTACAA
This sequence comes from Neolamprologus multifasciatus, assembly GCF_963576455.1. Taxonomy (NCBI): domain Eukaryota; kingdom Metazoa; phylum Chordata; class Actinopteri; order Cichliformes; family Cichlidae; genus Neolamprologus; species Neolamprologus multifasciatus. Next base: position 35,296,989 of record NC_140443.1, on the reverse strand, counting down.
GCTTTTTGAACTTCTAATTGGTTCAATTAGTTGTTCTTAGCACGAACATTCTCGCTCTGAAATCCCGAAGCTTCTCCCGCAGACTGGCTCTCTGCTCTGCTTTTATAAACAGGTCATTTTTTATCTTGATCATCCAATTATCAGATATTAAAAGGTCTAGATTGGAATGGCTGCACTGTGAACCGACAGTCAACAGCTGCTTTGCAGCTGCACCGCACGCTGCCACCTCCTCCGTTTTACAGAAAACTGAAGTAATTGCAGCTTTTCTTTGCAGCTTCTCAGCAATGAGCTAACATGCATGACATGTGAGTAATCTGTTCCACGTTTCGATTTTAGTTTACCCCTCGCTGGAGTCCGAAGAAGATAATCCTGTGTTCAAATCGAGATCAAAGAAACGGAAAAGCAGCGACGACACTCCGTACAGCCCCACAGGTGAACACTGGCATTGTTTAAGAAGCATCTTGGCTTCAGAGTTTTATGAAAGAAATATGTTCTAAACCCCAATATGGATGTCCTGGCAGCCCGCGTAGGACCATCAGTTCCCCGACACGAGCGGCCAGCCAGAGATGGAGCCCGGGTGGCGTCCATAGAAACAGGCCTGGCTGCGGCTGCAGCGAAGCTTTCCCACCAGGTAAGTTACTTACACTCTTACACAACAGCAGATATTTCTGATCATTTTGCTCAAACAAAAAACGATGTGTCAAAAGGAGGAACAACAAAAAACCAAGAAGAAGAAGAAAAGCACCAAAAAGAAGGCGCTAGTAATAGAGGAGCCCCCGAAAATCTCTCAGGACAGTAGCTCGCCGGAGCACAATCTGGACTCCCAGGACGGCAGCCTGACAGACCACGAGTTCAACACTGGAACGGTCAAGTCACCGGGAGGGCCGCAGCCCATGGCGCCGGGGGTCTTCCTCAGCCAGAGACGGCCGTCCATGTCCTCTCCCAACAGCACCAACTCCACAAGCACCAACAGCAGCGGCATGGCGAAGGGTGACCGTGTGGGCTCAGCAGACGCCAAAGGTGAGCACGTGTAGAGTGTGGAGTGTGCAGAAGGAAATACACAACAGATGGTCATCCTCAGAGCAACCGTCACTGGTCAGAAACAAGACCTCACAGAGATGACTTGTAAATATATCTCCCTTTAAACCATTGCAGTGTTTATTATCAGCGATTTAACGCCGATGTAACGGTGTGTTTCCGAGAGAGGGGAAAAGGAAAAGCATAATAGGTCCCCTTTAAGCACAGGCACGGCGATTTGTTCATTAGAAAATTTCAAATGCTGCGTGTAAAGTCTTTAAAGCTTTAGTAATCTGTGGGATTAAGATTTCACTTCCTGTGAATAAATTTGAATCACTTCTTTACGCAGAGATTCTTGTAGCAGCTTTTCAGTAATGGAGCAGTAATGAATGAATATCTAATGGCTTTTAAATTGAGCAGTTTTTCAGGGAAATGAAAGTTTTCCATCGTGCCAAATGAAAGTTCTTTCCAGGATTTTTTTTTTTTTAGAATTTCTAAAGCTTCATCCGTACTAGTAATCAATAATAATTAGCAAATAACAGTTTGGTTTGGCGGCCGCTGCTCTTCGAGCATGCAAAGTGCAACGCTATTGTAATGAGAGACAGTTGTGTGAACTGCCGTGAACTGCCAATGATGGATACTTAGTGGGAGTGACTCCCTCCTCCAGGAAATGCGTCTCACTTAAAGGTTTTCTAGGGATCCTTTTAGGTTGCTTCTTGTTAATGCATTGCTGTTTAACTTACATTTGCATTTCCCGCCAGTATTGAAATGACATTTAGACATGTTATTTAACAGAATTTTAAACGATCTGTCTTGTTCCCCTCTGCTGGCCACAGCACAACATGCTACAATTTGGCATTAACTTTTAAAAGTGCCCATTTGGTCAGAAATAGCAGCACTGGCATTAACTAAAATTAGCCAGAAGAAAGATGCCAAAGCACAAACAGTCCCTCTGCTGCAGATCCCACCTGTTGTTTACTGTAGTTATCCCCTCGTGGCCAAAGTCCCATTCAGCCCAGTTTGGCTTGATTAGACAAACACTTAACGCAGCAGCGAGCTGCATGAGTTTGCATGCTGCCTAATGTTACTGGCAAAGTAGTAATATTACAAATGCAAATGCTTATATAGCACTTTTCTACCTGAGCGCTCAGTAAAACTAGTCTCACTCACGCAGGCACTTTGTGCTACGCTTTGTGTCTAACAAGCATCAGAGAACAGCGCGGGGTCAGTATCTTATCAAGTATAGTTGGTGTGTAGACTGCAGCACCCAGAGGTAAAGTCAATGATGACCTCTTTACCTCGTGAGCTACAGCCACTCCTGTGTGTTTAACGGTTATAATGTTTAATATAAACATTGGCCCGATATAAACCCAATTTTTCACAAGTATGATCAATCAATCAATAATGCAAACATGACATTATTGATCGACTCCATTACTAACCCACATGTGGTCTTTTGCTGCTGTAACCATCTGTTTCAAGGTTTGACATGGCGTGGGTTCAGAGATGGTTATTTGAGTTGCTGCTGCTGTCCTGTCCGCTCAGAGCAGTCTGGCCTTTCTGACCTCTGCCCTTAACGAGGCATTATTATCAGTATAATTGTAGGGTCTTTACCGTCAAATATAAAGCACCTGGAAGCGATTGTGGTTGTGATCTGGCGCTATTTAAATAAGATTGAACTGAATTGCATTTTCACCCAGAGAACTGCCACCAACTGGTTTCTCTGTTTTGAGCCCTTCTGTGTTAATGATGGTTGCATGCTTGTGAGGGGAAATCCCAGTAGGTCAGCAGTTTCTCAGACCAGTCCATTCAGAGGCACTTAAATCACCTTTCCTTCCCCTTTCTATTTGGACTGAACTTCAAAAGGTCATGTGGTGACATGTGGCTGTGTAATTAGATATTTGTCTTTCGTAGCTGGACCAGACATTCCTAACAAAGTATGCGGTGAGCGTAAGTCTTTCCACTGTCTGTTGGACACAAGCAAAAGTCTGGTACAACATGTTCAGACACTGTTGATGAAAAATCACAATCTTCCTGTTTAAAGGGAGTTTTTCCTTCCCACTCTCGCCAAAGTGCTCATAGGTGCTCATATGATTGTTGTCTGTGTTATTGTAGGGTCTACCTTACAATATAAAGCGCCTGAGGTGCTGTTGTTGTGATTTGGCGCTGTAGAAATAAAACAAAAGTTGGGTCTGAGTATGTTAAACATGTTTTTGCTATTAGGCCAATGAACATGTTCCAGCATAAAGGCCACTAAGCTAGCAAATATTGGTGCGAACATGTCAGGATGCATCACCAAAGTGTTGTAAGCCGGCTCGGCGTCTTACCTCTTGGCTTTTCTTGTCTTTCCTGCAGCTAAGCGGCTAAAGAAAGGCATGGCAACAGCCAAACAGAGACTTGGAAAGATTTTAAAGATCCATCGAAATGGAAAGCTCCTTCTGTAGCATGCAGCGGACTGTCGTAGGACTGGGAATTCACGAGCTGGGTCCCATCCCAACCTCACCCCCCCCGTTCACCGATTAAAGCCAACGACGTGGAAAAGAGATAAAAGACTGAAACGAGATGGGAGAAGAAGAAAATCATGCATTTTTGAATTTCTAAGAAGAACATCAGTCAAATAGGTTTTTGCCTCTACTTATACTTTATAACTTTCAGATATTAAAAGTGTACAGAACCTACTATAAATATTTTTTAAGAGAACGTGTCTCATTTTACTACAGCTGTGAGTTTATCAGGGGTTGCTAAACATGAAGTAGAATTACATTGCAGTCATTCCAAGATTTGAAAGTATCCCTTGCATGTATTCAGTTGCATGTGCGCTTGGGTCAGGGTTTATTTTTGTTTGTTTGTTTGTTTGTTTTTGAGGGTGGGGGTTATTTCCTACTAAATGGATGCGGCTTATCATTGCCACGCTCGATTGAACTGGGAAAATTCACCTCCTCCTTTCCCAACGTGTTTGATCAGAATCGATCAGCGCGCGTGCGTCTCTGTCGGCGGGAACCTTTGTTCGTTTGTGCCGAGCCGTGGATCGCAAATGAGGAGCGACTATAAAGCACAAAAAGCGCCGTCCAGATGTTTGTCGAAGTGAACGCAGTCAGACGGAGGAGGATCGGCCATAGGATTGCTGACACTACACGGGACCTGCCGCCGGATGATCTGATATCGTCGTGTTGGTGTTGTTCCCAGATCATCATGAAAATGTTGTTCCAGGTTCAACATTGCAAGTGACCAATCACATTATTGTGACGTTATTCTTTTGCGCACCAACCCATTCGCGCATTTATGAAATTCCAATGTTGCAAGGACAATATCAATTCTGCTTAGCGTTTATTAAAGGGTCAGGGTTAGGGTCCGTTGATCGGCGGACAAAGGCGGTTTCTCGCAGCTTAAGTACAGTTTTTTGTTTTACGCCGTTTTTTCCCGAAGTCGCAAAAGTATGACATCACAACATTCTGATTGGTCACTTGCAATGATGATCTGGGAACAACCTTTAGTATGATGATCTGGGAACAACACCAACACGAGGATATCAGATCGTGCCCTGCCGCCGATGATAAGCCTCATCCACGTCACGCCTGCGGTTACATGGGGATACTTTCTCTCTTCTTTTGCTTTCCCAGGCAGCACCGACAACATCTCTGCATTTTTATAGCTTCACACATCACAGTATATAGAATGTAGCTTGTACATAGCCTTTTAAATTACTACTTTTTGTATCCTTTCCCCTTAAGGCTTCATTCAGCATTTTTACCGGTTTTGCTAATAAGAATAAATGAGTAAAAGTATATATATGGATATACACTATAGTCCTAATTTTTATTTGTATTTTTTTTTAATAACAGAGGTTCACTTTTATTATTAGTAGTATTATGTTGTCATTAGACGTAAAGGGTGTTGCCTGGAAAACAATCGAAGACACGATACATGTTATTGTCATATGGCCTTACATACACAAAGCTAATTGTATTGTGATTCTGTCCGAACGAGAGACGAAGCTTTGAGGGAAAATTACATAAAAGGATTAAAAAAAGCAACACTTAAAGTTTCTATGACCAGCCTCTTGTTCGAGTTCTAGTATCCTGAAGGGTTTTGGAGTTATTTTACTAGCACCTTGTGAAGTGTTTATGTGTCAGTGATGTAATTTATTAATGTTTGTAGCTTTTTTATACTTGTACAATTCTAAAGAGTTTTTGTTTTCTTTTGGTTTTGAATATTTCATCAAGTTGTGAATTTACCCTTTACTTTTTGTTGCTTTCTTTTTTAGGCGTTTGTGTATTTGGGGGGGCACCACGGACATTTGACACACTAGAACCCACGTTGGCAAACTTTTTTATCTACATCCTGTCTCCAACCATTTCCAATGTGACATGATTATCATTACTGTTGTTGATATTATGGTTCGAAGCAGCCGCGTCCACACCTCCATCACACCTCGGGTTGTGTTTTTTTTCTCCACGTTATTTTTGGTCAGGACATTTTCGGTCTCAGTGCGCTCTGCTTTCGTCTCCGAAACGCTCTGATCAAACACTCTTTTCAGGTTTTTCTTTTGTACAATACGTGTGTTGCTTTGTTGTGGTTTATTTTTGTATGTCCGACCTATTAAATGCATCCACTGTGCCAGGACAGTGAATGATACCTGTTGTAGCTGTCTTCCCTTACTGTTCTTCACAGTACTACCAAGTATTTACAATCCTTTTTGACCTGAAATATATTTTTCTGTATTTAGACGATTCTGTTGGAGATCATAGCTCACTTTTCTAAGACATGGAGAAATGGCAACTTCAACTCCGAGGAACAAACATATTGTTGTTGAATGATATGATTGTCCGCCTTGTTTACTTTTGCAATACAGTTACTGTGGAAAACCGACTTTGTAATGTGTTCCTGTCCCACCTGCGTTATGACAGTTTGTGTGGTGAACACTAAACATGCTTTCCTGCTTGACACTGTCCTGCTTAAAAGTCAAATCCAGCACTACGCACATCATCGATTAACGGCTCTCGGACTCCTCCCACAGCTCTAGCCGAGTCAATAATTAAAACCAGGCCAAAGTCAACACCATTAAAACTGTATTAACATAAAAAGTGCTCGACTTTTTTCACAGCAGGTGTGGCTGCGGTTAAATGTGCTGTGCGCAAGAAGTGAAGACGCAGAATGTGCTCAGCGAAGAGAGCTACATCAAACCTTTACTGTGTGGAGCAACAGCGAGTCTGTGCCACTAGATGGTGTCAAAAAATGTGTCTATGGAGAGGAAGCTTTCAAGTCCAGCACGTGGAGAAATACAAGAAATAGGTGCAGATTTTTACCAGCAGAGAGGATGTTAGTAAAAATGGTTACGTTGATGCATTGACATTAAGCTTAATATATATATATATATATAAAAAAATCCAATATTCATATTGTGCCAGTAAGGCAGATGTGTGGGAATTTTTAAAAAATATGTTTTTGTATTTTCCAAATTATAGAATATATATACAATTAAAAAAAGGTCTAGATAATTCATAATGATAGGATTATTGATGCAATAATCCTATTGTAGAATTAAAGAAATCTGAAAATCTTTATATATATATATATATATTTATTTATTTATACTTGTTTATTTATACAAACATCATACATCATATATATATATATATGTGATGTTTGTTTCTTGAGGATGAGGATTTAAAGGTGAACTTCTTGATGTCTGTGCCACATCTGAAAGTAACTATAGACTTTTATGATTCATTGTTTTGAGATTTGAAGCTAAATGTTTTTGTTTATTTGTTTGTTTTATTTTCAGTTTTCTGCTTGATTAAAAAAAACACTTAGTTACAGTTTGTGTTGTAACTAAAAAAAATAAAACTGTGGCTTTGCCTTCGGGAAGAAACCCCTGAAGGTAACCATCTACATCTGATATTTCCCCCACAGATGTGAAAAAACACTAATAGTTAAGTTGCAGTGAAGCCCTGAAACAACAATGATTATTTGTGTGTAGGGCAGTAAAATCAGTTATTCTGTTATTTTATTTTAATGTAAAATCTTAAAACGTTGTATCGTTAAACTACAACTTAAAAGTAAGAAGAATTCTTAAACTGAGTAAAGGTCAGTAAAAATACTAGAAAAATATTGGCTGTTAGCTGATGTGATCGCTGTGGACTTTGGCCTGGTTTTGTTTTAAGAATAAATTTGCACTGTTAAACAGAAAAGTAACTAAAGCAGTCGAGTACATGTAGTGGAGTAAAATTACTGCTGGAAAAATGAAGGATTCAAATAAAAACACAGCAGTGTTGATTGGCAGATGACAGGATGTGCTTCATCTGAAGGCTTCACCATTCAAGGTAAACATTTGTCATTTCATTTCACATTTCGCTGACAGTGGAGTTTTGTTTTTGCATGCTGTACAGTTTTTACATTTTCTCATTTTTTAACAATGTGTCCTATCCTAAAGATCCTTTCTTTGGATTCTCACCGTAAAAATTCTGCACCAAACTTCATATTAACCAAATTTTTCTCACCGAGAAGGAAAGAAAGCCGATCTCAAAGAGAAGGAGCGACGTAACCATGAATGAAGACATCATAAGAAAATTAATCAGCACATTTAAAACAAGCGTCTCCAACAAAAACAAGTCAATGGACTCTTCATTTGCGTAATTACACGCTGATTGCAGTAATAGGAAAGTTGGGCCCTCGTACGTTGTGTCGCTTCTTTCCTGCCGTTTTAAGCCGGACTAATAGCACATCTGGACACAATTGATTTAATCAAAATTAAACCTTCATGGGAATCTGCATTTCCCCACACTGGTGTTTTATTGAATTTGTCCATTAGATTTGTGTGTGTGTGTGTGTGTGTGTGTGTGTGTGTGTGTGTGTGTGTGTGTGTGTGTGTGTGTGAGAGAGAGAGAGAAGGAGATCTGCGGGTGTAGCGAAGCAAGGCGGCTGTTAAAGGTCGTGACCCCGTTTCCACCCTGGTTAGCATCAAAGTGAGTTGTTATTGTTAGCTAATTGTTAACACAAAAATGCCAAAGTGCTCTGACAAATGAAAGCATCTCATGCACAGTTTGTCCTCTCAGGATCTTTTTCGCACACGGGAGGAGAAGACGGTGCTGCGCCGCCGAGCATCATCAGCCCGCTGATTACGGGCCACAGCTGCGCACACGACAGGGCAACAAGTTGACTTTACCATTAGGTTTTTCAAACGATTGTTTACCTGCAGTGATTATTTGCACAAAGTGAACCAAGTCAGTATTGAGCTATTATTTAGTCATTGTTAAGGGTAGCTGATACAAAAGGAAACAATTCACTTGTAGGAAATGTAGAATTAGGAAAAACTGATTTTTCAAATGCACCCAGACCATCTTTGTTCATGCTCAAAAATCTTAGTTCCCTCGTTTAATTTCGGCTCCCTGAACACCTCTCCTCACTTGTTTCTTTGCCAAAATCTGTCCCCTCCAGAGGGCAAGTGGGATCACAATTTAAATGTCAGCGTATTAAAAACAATGCCTGCAGAGTGTTACAGTGTAACTGCTCTCACGGCCGTGCCGCGGCGCCTTAGCGATCACAGATGTGAATGTGCTGCCCTGCGCTGCTTTGAACACCCCCTCGGTCCTGTACGGAAGTCCCAGTTGGTCAAGACAAATGTGCCAGATGTGTAAATTACGCAGGAATGTCAGGTTAAGTTTTGTTTTTGTTTGGGCGTGCAATGATGCAGGATCACCCCTCAAACACCACGGCGACCACACTTTTCCTCTTGCCTTTTATTCATCCCTTTCTTCCCAGTTCAGGCCTGTCATTAGCAATAATGTGCAGTCATTCTTCTACCAACACATTGGGAAAGCTTACAGAGCCTGTTTTCGTGATGAGAAGTGGCATACTCAACGCTTGCAATTTTCAGCAATTGTTTGGAGCTGCTCCCTTCTGCGTGGATTAACCGCTCTGTCAGCCAGCAGGAACTCCTCTGCTGGCGGGAAGCTTAGAGGTGCAGAGAGATGTCTGGCTTCTGCTGACACCCAAACGCACAAAGATACACCGTTTTCCTGGGTTTTCTAGGTCGCTTCCTAAAAAACAATCTGTCAAGTTAACCTTGACAGTGAAAGAACGACAACCCCCTGTGGCTATTAACTCAAAATAAGTCCAAGACTAACATCAGCAAATAACAAAGTATCAAAATTAAGTGCCTGTTCTATGTTAAGACATGGATTTTTATTTTTAATGTTATTGCAATTTAATACACTTGTATTCATAAAGCATCACTTCATAGCAAGAATCACCTCAAGGCTCATGTTAGGGAGACAACCCCATCGAAATCAGCAAGCACTTGGCGGTGACGGTGTGGAGGAAGAACTCCCTTTTAACAGGAAGAGACCCCAACAGAAGCAGGCAGCGATCTGCCTGTGGCTCAGGGAGGCGAGGACAAAACACACACAAAAGTTAACAGGATGCAGCAGCGATGAACAAAGACGTGAGTAGAGGTGCTCAGTGCAGCAGCCATTGTCTATTGCAGCATAGCATCCATACATTTCCAAGTTTACAGTTTGTAGCTGATAAACAGTAACACACATTAATAGTTTTTCATATGTTAAGACTGCAAATTACAGTTCTGTACAGGGTCTGAATGCTTGACTCATTTCCAGTGTGCCAGCTTAAATCTGGGTGTACAAACGTGAATGCATTTTGTTATTTGTCACATAAACATTTGGTTTAAAAAAGGTTTTAAAGGATTTAAAATATTTGTGTTTTCTTGTTTTATATGACAGGCCGTCTAACGATAGTACATATTAGTGAAATTAATGTTTAGTGCTCATTTTGTATCATTTTTTTACAGTTAGACCCTCCCCATGTCCATGCATGTGTCGGGCACTACTGTTATTATTTTTATTATATCTATCTGTCTATCTATATATTAGGGGTGCAAAAATACTCGTATCGATATTGAACCGTTCGATACAGTGCTTTCGGTTCAGTACGCATATGTATCGAACAATAAATAATTTTTAATTTATTTTATCAACTTTCCTTTGGACGATGCTGTCTGTGTTGAGCGCTCAGTGGATCTGCGCTCGACAGTGCAGCCTAGGCGGAGTAGTCGAACGCAGATTCACTGAGCGCAGGGCAAGCTAGCAAGACAAGTTAAGCTCGTTGCAACATGGCAAATTGAACCTCCCCCACCCTCATTCAGATCTGGCGTTTGGAACTATTTTGGTCTTCATGTGACGTATGACCCTGAAGGTAAGCGCGTCATGGACTAAAGTAAAACAGTATGTTGGATGTGCCACGCAATGCTCAATTACATGGGTGGGAACTAGTGCGTTAGCACAGTTAGCTTGTTAACGTGTTGACGCCATCCAGCCCCACGCACGGGGCGATCAGCGGTAGCTAGTTAACGGAGATTCGCCGCGTTGTGGCGTTAACGTCATTTCAGATTAACGCTGACAGCACTAGTGGGAACACAACGAATATGACTGCACATTTACTCTGACAGCATCCTAGTGCAAAGACAAGTGGAAGCAGACAAAAACAACAAGCAGGCATGCTGCAAACTTTACCCGAGTCATTTAGACAGCCGTTAGCACATGATTCTCCTTATGGGGACCTGATATGTTTAATATGCTGCTGAGAATATAGCCCAGAAGAAGCGTATAGTATAGCTTTTATTTTGGAAAGAGACATTTCTCTGTAATAAACTCTCTTTTCCAAAGATGAGTGATTTCTCAATCAGATAGATTTATTTTATTATTTTATCCCTTTGTTGTTTCAGCAACATTAAATTTAAAAACTGTACTTTTGAATTAAAATATATATTTATAATTTTAATAAATGACAAATTAAAAAAGCATGCACATTTTTTCTGTATCGAAAAAATATCGAACCGTGACACCAAAGTATCGAACCGAACCGTAAATTTTGTGTATCGTTGCACCCCTACTATCTATCTATCTATCCTTAAATCAGATAAGTGGAAGAGAATGGATGGATCAGCCCTTCTTTATATGAGCCAACCCAAAAAGGCCTAAAGATCTTTTGTATTATTTCGAAACCACAGATTTAATCAGTCTTTCAGATTATAATCTTTTTCTTATGTCAAATATTGTTACAAGCTTTAATTGAAAAGGATCCTGAAACTGGAAGATAAATAAAACGGTGCCTCTAACATGTCACGGATTCATACAATTCATCCCAGGAGAACTGAAAAAAACGAAAGTTGTCAAACAAAGTATAACTATGTCAGAGCAGCCTGAGCAGATATACTTCATTACTCACCATCAGTGATTATCACGGTACATGTTTGATTCAGCAGGTGAGGTTTGCTGGCATCCTCCTGCTCTAACAACAAGCCTCACACTGTAAAAGTCTTCTCCTGCAGTCGAGCACTGAGAGGAAGCTGAGACGTAAAAACCGTTGTCAAACAAAACACAGCATTGCCTCGGCAGCAGACGAATGTCCGACAGCTCGAGAAGTGCAAGCAAACGCTGCCCAGTTTCAAGACAAACACAGAGGCTCACGTTTATGGCGGCGTGTTTCCTTAACCTTTGGCAGGCCTAAAATCTTGGACCTGGAAAACAACACGTCATCGCTAATTTTTGTTGCCCATCAAGGAAATGACTGTCACAAGTGAAGCAAGAGCCCACCCAAAGGAAAGTATCATTAATGTGAGCGTGATCAAGGCCTCCGCAGAAAGCCTGTTTTATTCACTAAGTGGTCACAGCGTCTATCAGCAGCCGTCTCAGTGAGACGTGACAGTTTTGGTTCATTTGGCTTTTTTGTCTCAGTCGGCGCCACATTAAAGAATCGTACTTATTAAAATATCACCACACACTCAGCGCTCGAGATATGAGTGAGATGTCATTATATAAAGCAGCAGTGGGTTATTTCTATGAAAAACAACCACGCTGAGCTGCAGGTGCCACTTTTTTGATACTGAATTTGTGTGATGTTGACAGAAAGGGAAAATATTTTCTTGTCTTTATAAATTATTCAAAGATGGTTTCCCGTCAGCTGTAACAACTGACTTAAGCGCCAGGTGCAATAGTAATGGCCCCTGATTAAATAAATAAATAAATATAATGTGCTTGTAGGCTTGTTCAAACACAGCTGGCTGTGAGTTTTATAGATATTAAAATGATTTCAATTAGGTAGAAGCTCCGGCAAATTCTGGTCGGCTACAGTGAAAAACAGTAAATGATGCCAAATTTGAGCATGTCTATTTATTTATTATTAAAGTATCCTACAATTTATTATCTCCAATAATCCAGAATGCCAAAGGAAAAATCCTGATCCTGTTTCCGCGGTGACGCTAATGGTAAACAAAAATATGTTACAACTGCATATCTGAGCAGCTGCTTTGTGAAACAGCTACAGCTAACCATGTGCTAACCAGCTACTCTTACTAAGCTGGTTATGTGATTCTGTTATACTCACAATCATGACTCCTCAGGTGGGACCACACAAGCTCAACCATTAACTCCAGTTCAGTTTAATAAATATTTTTAAAATGCATAAAAAACAGTTATCTCCTTCTGAATGACAAATGGAGTTGAAATTTCTTCTTACATTTTTCTTGTTATTGCCACGTTTTGTAAATCCATATTTTGGTAGCTGCAGCACATTTACATCTTTCCACAGGACCGTGGATAAACGCCTTTCCTCTTCTAATGAAAAGACCTCCTGCGTCTTTTTCATTCCACATCATTTGTATCCAACTCCGACCTCGGGACACATGTAGCAGCACATGGTAAATAAATTCAGAGGTTAACACACTTTATGTGTGTGTGTGGGATGTGGACGGGGGTGGGCGAGGTTATACGCTGCCACTATGCCCTGTAAACAGCGGAGCCAAACAACACATGCGACATGTTTAGCTCTGAAATGTATGAATGCAAACATGTGTTAGCAAAGCTGACCAGTTGTTTTTAGAGGTTTTTTTCTTCGCTGGGAACAGCTCAGTCAAGCACTTCATTATTATCCTTAGAGGTAATGACTTGTAATGCAAACAGATAGTTAGTGTAGTTGTTATTATTACCAAGACACAATGGTAATGTTGTTGTAGTTTTAGTAGCTTTAATATAACAGATGTGTCATTATCAGTTTTCAGTTTTTATTTGTCATATGCAAGTTAGCACAGGGTCAACATTGCAATGAAATGTGTTTGACGAGCAGCAGTCACTCAGCAGCATGATACAGTAGGAGAAAATATAATAAAATATCATAAAATATAATAAAATAATGAAAAAATAGAAAAATAGTAAGGAGCTAAATATTAGAGAGACATGGTAAAAGAGAAAAGATGACTAAATATATATGTATCTCTAAATATAAATATATGTACACTAGTGATTAAATAAGAAAATCTTGAAAAGAAATATGACGGGAGGGCAGATGGGATGTTGCACAGGAATGAGCAGCAGAAAATTACAGTATTGCACTTTTTAAATATTATACAGAAAAAGTTACGGTGGCCCTGAGAGACCAAACGGACTGCAACATGAGAAAACACCAGCAACAAGAAAAACACTGCAAAAGCACACAAAACACAACCGAATAGGAAAAAACACAAGGGAAGTGTTTCTGGGGAGACAATAACCCAACGGACCAGTTGCAGGAACCCAAAACATGGTAGGTGTGTTTTATCATGATTCATATGATACTGATGACGGATTTTTAGGCTAATATTAGGCTAACACACTTACCGCTCATCTTTTCTTTCCTCACAAAACCGACAGATCCTCCACTTCTTTTGTCTCCCAGCACAACTCTTAGCATATTTTGGTTCCTGCAGCTGGTCTGTCGGGTTACTTCCCTTGTGCTTTGGAAATCTGTTTCCGTTGTGTTTTGTGGGCTTTTGCAGCGTTTTTCTTGTTGCTTGTGTTTTCTTAAGTTGCAGTCCATTTGGCCTCTCAGGGCCACCGTAAACAAAAGAGTACAGAAATATTTAAAGAAGCTTTGTTGACATCATATTTGTCATTTGTGGTGTCTCTATACATGTCTTGGCTGGAGATATATGGTGTTAAAAAGGAGTTCTTCCTCCCTGCTGTCGCCGAGGGTTTGGGTTTTGCTATTGCAGGATCTTTACCTTAAAATATGAACTGTCTTGAGGCATCTGAGCATGTCTCAGTGCTCTTTTTGTTTATTTTTCTTCTTCAAAAGTTCTGCTATCCAAGTATCACATGGATCTGTAATAAGAAAATTGTAGCTTATTTTGCAATTTTAGTAGAAAACTAAGAAAAACCTTAAATAATACCATTACTATACATTCTAACATAAGCAGTGGCAGCAGTACTAAGAATATTTCTGAGTGACACTGCTATTTCTATTTAAGTGGCTCTGATTTCATTGTGGATGATGTGGATTTAAATTACACTCAGCTGACAGTGGGAGTCTCCTAAGTACAATTACTCTGTTTACACGCAATAGTATGGGAGGGAAATTGCTTTTGAAAGCGCTCTTTAAGGTTATGGTTTTGCTGCTGCGGATAAGCCCAATGTTTACCAAAGTATTTTAAGGGAACTCAAAGCTCCGCCACGCATCAACAAGTATCTTAAACGTCTGCACAAAGGCCCGGTTTTTAGCCCAAACGAAGCAAATGCTCACCTAATCCTTCCAGACAGGCTCCTGAGAGTGGCCCCCAGACAGCATGTGGCCTCCTTAACAAGGTGCTGAAGTCACTTAAGCACTGAGCAAACAAACAAACAATCCAAATCAGTCACTGCTTTTCCTGGACGAGTTTCTCGAAACAACTGCGGCTGCACACGGCGCGTACGGGCGCGCCGCATCTGAAGCCGCCGTTCGCTCATCTGTGTGTAATTATTCGTCATTCTAGATGGGCATTTCAATGGGGCGCTGGTGAAGCAGCTTTATCCTACTTTGAAACAAGTGGGGTTTATTTTCGAGCCTCTGCTTTTTCTCCACAGTCAGATTGCCCGGAGAGATTGGCTTTCTCCCGGCTGTGTAACAGATACCATCTAAACCATTAGGGCTCATTCATTGCCATGTGCCACTCTGCAGCTCAGGTTCCTGCGACCCCGAGGTCAAGCGACTGAGAGCTCCCTGACCTCCAGCACTTCCTCTGAATATTAACAGGGTAGTTATGTAGTCAGAAGTCCTGATATAGAACATTGGTTCATTTAGATAATAGCCAATCAGGCCGAGCAGCGAGGAGTGCAGCGATCTCCTCAGGATGGCTGGGCCTTTATGTGGCTTACAGAGGGCATAATGACAGCAAACAGAGGAAGCATAGGCCTCTCTGGCTGAAATTATGTGGTCACATGCCTGCTGGCTGTAATGCTTTCCTTTAGCCCGGCTAAATGGGGGACAAATCCAGCCAGGCTTTATTATGAAGATGAATACTGTGCAGTTATCTTGCAGGCACTGGTTTAAGAGAAGAGAGAAGGCCACCATGGTTTAAGAGGCATTCAGCGTGCAACCTCGCCACGTGATGCTAGGCCAACGAGAGAAAATGCATTCAAATGACTTTTAAAGGTTTGTATGAACCTGCTGACTCTGACATGGAAACGACTGAACGAGTCGTTTTTTTCTTTTTACAGTCGATTGTGTTTAACGAGACCTGTTTTTATAATAACAACATTGATATTTAAACTGAGCGTTAACGTGACATTTAAGCTGAGAATGTGACCAAATGTTTTTCACTGGTCAGTAATTATATTAAGTTTTGATCTTTTTTATTTGATTTAAAAAAATCAAAGTTTAAAAATATATTTTTATGTATTTTTCAACATGATTTCATATTTTACTACATAATAAAAATGTTTTTACACTTTCTCTCTTATAATTTTAATTTTTTTGCCTCAAATAATTTTTTTTTTGCCTTACATAGTTTACATAATATAAATCATCAAATCTTTCTACTTTTTCACGTGACAATTTTTAAAGACTGTTTTTTAATTTCATAACTTTTTCATAACTATTTTTCCAATTTTGCCACCGTTTTTCATTTTAGATCTCCTACATCAGACCAATGATCCCACATTTAGAGATTTTGTTTTTTACTTTTCTTTCGTTAGGCGTTTCCATAGTTGAGATTGAGCCCTGAGGCTCTGTGTTGCATTAGGATCACTTGTAACAACTTAGAGCTTGTTGTTGTGGAGATCTGTCAAAGCGAGTGGCATCTTTGTAATCCATCTAAAGTGCAATCAGTGAAGCATCCCTTAAACATATTTGATTGTATCTGAAGGAGTCTTGACTCCCACAGAATCAGTGACCCTGTTTGACTGCAGAGCAGTTGCTGTTCATCCACAGCCACACTATCAGGCCTTTAATCAGAACAACATTACTGCGTGTTTGTGGAGCTGAAATGGAGCGTGGCAGCCGCTGGAGGCTCTCTCGGGATGGACAGCAGCCACATTGTCACTCCTTTGTGCTTAATTGTCCGTGTGCTGGAGAAGCAGAGATGAGGCTTAGATGCAGCTGGTGTCACTGGTGGACAAATTCTTGGATAGAAGTGTCAGAAAATAGACGGAGAGTAAAGAGCCTTCGAAGAAAAAGCCTCTAAAAGGTCATTTAGTGACAATGTAATCTTGTTTCACTCATTTTTAAATAAAATAAATCATAAAAAACATGTTTGTTCCCATGTTTTTTTTTAAATGATCTTTTAGGAAATGGACAAATAATTGAATTGGTTCAGAATAAACATTGCATTTATTTTACACAAAAACAACACAATGTTTTTCTCTTTGTTGGCAGCTTTGTGTGTGTGTGTCCATCCCTAACGTGCGCCTTTCATAGAAATGTACCTACACAGCCACAGGGGTGTAAATACTGGCGTCAGCTACTTATGTAGCCACAGATTCAACGAATAAGTCAAAATTAACCTTAAATGGAAATTATTCTTTTGGCTCACTTTTGCATCTCTACCATGTTTAACGCTCGAGCTCGACCGTGTTCATCAGCTGGTTACCAGCCTCAGTCTGTCTGCTGTTTAGCACAGGTCACGCTGAGGTTTCCCACCAAAACCAGTTTTATGTGGGTGGAAACAAGATTGATGACATGGGCAATAAAAGCAACAAAAGCAAATCAAGAAAGTACATGACATCAAAACACTTGACTGAGCAAAGGGGAACTGCAGGATTTATTTTTACTTTATACAGTGTTCATGTCCACAGGATAATGTTTTATTGTCAAACAGGGGCGGATCTACAGGGGAGCAAGGAGGGGCTTGCCCTCCCCCAGCTGCCCCCTCCCCCCCCCCCAAAATAAAATAAATTATGTCCTTAATATACTTGTATTTGCTAATTGCTTTTTTGTCCAAAAGCTTTGTTTTCTTAGAAGATTTACATTTACACATAACAGATTTCCACATGCTTACCTGAAGAGCTGTCTGCCACCCTGCCTAGAGCTCGTGTCCCTCCTCTACCCTCCCCCATGTAAAATGTTCTAAATCCACCACTGATTTTAAAGATGCTCCATGAAACATTTTTATGTTGAAGCAAATTAAATTATATACTAAATATTGTTTGTGGTGTAACCGGTGTGATTCTGCGTTGTGTCTGATAAAAAAAGGTAAAAGAAAGAAAGGCCTCCAAGTAAATCATTTGCCCACTCCAGCTCCTACGACCAAATACAAACAGTGGGGAAGAGGGTTAGCTCAACCCACCACAACTTCCAAGCTAGCAAGAAGTATATATTCATGCTAGCATTTATGGCGCCTAAAACACATTTATGATACACACATACTACACACTTGTAACATCTAACAAAAAACAGGCTTAATGATGACAATAATTGAACTAAAATCACAATCAGAAACATCCAGGTGGCTAAATATGCATTATATGTGTGTTTTACAGTGTTGGGAAGAAATGACACCCACCTCTCCCACAGGGGAATTGTAGAAAAGGGGAGAGGCAAAAGGGGTACACTGTATTTATAGGGTTGCACCAAAGAAGAAGAAGAAAAGAATGAGGAGGGGCTCTAACTGATAATGAACATAACTACAGGCTTGGAGGTCCTAAAAGTCAGGTATAAAAGGAACGGTTTGGGGGTTTAGAACACATTTTGTGTAATTATAACAATGTGATTTATGACCCTGTTACACTGGCATCTTTAATTTAATAAAATACAAAACGGAACATTTTATTCTTGTCACGCAGAAAATAAAAGCTGCCCAAAATAAGTTTAAAACTCAGTATCAGTGTGTAAAAAAACCCCAAAAGCAACTAATGCAGCTCTGGAGTTTTCATAGCTCAGAGAGTCACATGAGCTGCACACGTGGGTTTAAATTAAAATGTCCTGATTAAACTCAGAGGTTCGATAAAGATCCAGTACTTAACACTTCTCTGTCTGAAAGGTCCCACTAGTTTGCGTTTGTGCACCAGCTCCCAAACCTGATCGCATCTGACAGTAAATGGGGTTAGAAAATGACGAGAAGCAAGATAATGAGCTTTCTATGCTTCTGTCAGACACTCCCATAGAAAGCCATAAGGGATGCCATCCCGAGCTCGAACACATGTCAATTATAGCCGAATTCTCCTCGACCTCAGTGAGTAAATAAACACCCCGAAACCAGCGGATAATCATCACAGCCGCTTTTGTCTTATTGCAGAATTTGGATGACACATGGAATCTGCATGCAGGCGGCGCTGCGCTATATATAGTCGGCAGCAATCAAACAAAATAAATGAACTGTCAAAGCACAAGTATTTACAAGCACGACAACATTTTAAGCAATTATAAGAAAATTTGTTGCATTTCTGAGTAAGTGGTAGCAGATAGGCCTCTGACAGGGAGGCAGTGGTGTGTGACGCGCTGATTTAGAACAGCAAAGCTGCCCGGCTCAACCCGGCTACAAAAAAAAGAAAAACCCAACACAATCCACATCCCACACCAACCACATCTCAATAGGCAGGAAAGCTAAAGACATCTGCAGGACCATTACACACACACTTAGCCACACATCAAGGAGCACTCGGCCGCTGTGTCACTCCCGTTAAACCCTCTTAGAACGGCTGTTTGTATCTTAATTATTCTTCCCCTTTGGGCGATTTCACATCGTCCTCATCCTTCTTTTTTAACGTTGTTTATGGAAACAAGCAAATTCTGAGTGACCCCAGAAAATGAAACACGTAATGGAAAATTGATAAGCATAACATTATCCCATGCTCATTTGAGCTGTCTGAAGAAAATATAGCGTTTCAGTGATTTGAGATGTTCACCACATTACCATATTTGTGCACCATATGACATGATTTATAGACAATCATGTGATAATTTACATCTTGATGGCCTCATTCATGTGGCTTACTGAGGGGGATTTGCAGAGCCCGCCTCACTGATTACAGACTAAGCTGCGCTGCTAAAACAATGTGTGCTGCAGTCAGCGTGAGCAGAGAGAAACTCTTTATAATCAAGATCTATTTTTAGGCAGGTTGAATCTTTCATTTAGAATAACAGTGGCATTTATTCAAAGTCTGTCTTTGTTGGAAATCTTAAACAAGCCAGATAAACAAAAAGCCAGGGTGAGTGGAGCAGAGAAAACATCATGTAGGCACTTAGATGGATGTGTTACCCATACAGAGTCGCTCTGTTTAGCCAAAGAGTGTAAAGGTGGGGTTTTTCGTGGGCCGTGCGCTAACGACCTCCCGCCCCCACGTCAAGCCCCCTTTGGAGCTTCTCAATGGGACAATAAGCAAATGACAGATAAGGAATGATTTGCTAAAAGCAAAACCTCAAAAATAAACAAACCATTACAGCATGCCACGGGAGAGCTGGGTTAGCGCTTCTAATTCAGGTGAATTGCAGACAAATTTCCCCCGGCTGGCACACTTACAGCTGTAATAATACAGAGAGGGCTGCAGAGCAGGCTGCACCACAGAGCAGCCTGCACAGTGTCCGCACATGGCTCACGGCAACACCTCGTATGGCAGACCTAAAACTATGGAGGACAAATAGTGCGTATATTGTCCTCCATACAACTGGACACCAAGAAAACATAACTGAATGACTGAGGTCATCTCCTCAGTCAAAACTGGTCACGTGTGTAACTCTTCTTCAATCACAAAGACGTTAAAGTTGTGTACACGTACAATAGATGTCTGTCCGACCATCTCAATGCAAGTTATGTTGGTCATATTATTCCAGTAAAGAAGGCAAATGTATCTGAACCTGAATTTGTAAGTTTGCTCACTTACAATGAAATTAACAGTCATTTTTATGGTAATTTCATTTCAATGGAGAGAGATACAAAATATAAGTTACGAATTGATTTGCATGTCATTGAGCGAAATAAGTATTTGGTGACCGAACCAGAATTCTGCCCCCCACAGACTGGATGTGGATGTGGCACACAGATTACAATCAATCAAGGTAAAAAGCGCACATGTCCACTCATGAATAAGACCTGTGCAAGGCTGGAATGAGCTACCAGACCATCAGCAAGGAGCTTGGTGAGAAGGTGACAGTTGTTGGTGTTGGAAATAGTAGAAAAATAAAATGACCATCAGTCGCCCTCGGTGTGGATCTCCATACGAGATTTTGCCTAATGGGGTAAGGTCGATGAAGACCGTGAGCTCAGTAGGAGGAGAAATGGATGTCAGCATGTTCGACTCTTCTTTGTTAGTCAGGTGAGAATTTCATCTTCTTTTTCTTCTATTCGATAAAAAAGTATAATACAAAAAAGTCGAAGTTCAGAAGGATTATCGGTGGTTTGTACAATTTGAAATATTAGTTGGTTAATTTGCTAAAAAGATGTGTCTTCATGTCACAAACTGGGAACTCAAAGCACGTTTTAGTATAAGCCTCATTCACTAATACTCTGTACTCATAGACACACTCGTGCACTTGGACAACTTGGGGTTGCATGTCTTGCCCAAGGGTAACTGAAACATGAAGGTCAGGGTTTGAACCACTGATCGGTAGCAAACCTGCTCTTCCTCCTGAGCCACAGCCATCTTTACTGAACACAACTTTGTCAGACATCTAAACAACATTGAGATTGGCTTAAAGCATAAAACGTTTTCTTATGTTGGAAAGACCTTTTATGTCTAAGTCTTGTCCAAAATACACTTTCGTAAACTCCTCGGGAACAGGTGAGCTCAACATTATTTATAATCTGTCAAATACATCAAAAACGTGTTTTGGAAGAACTGTTGGTTTGATCTGGTCGACTAAACTTTCAAAAGTTCTGGTTGTTTTTCATACTAGTCTTTGTAGTTTAAAAAGACAAGTTTCCTTCCTTTCCTTTGGGACATAAATGGGAAGTCTTTTTAAAGCTTTGCTTTGGCTGCTGTCTTGATTTAACCCAGAAAACAACGTCACGTCACTAACACTCAGCCCAGAGCTTCTGATATTGTGACCAGAGAGGTTTAACACTTTTACATTTGTCGACTCTTTAGCTCGTACTATAAAGCTCCCTGGGCTGAGTGTTGCTGTTGCTACATAAATAAAAACTGAATTATTTAAGGATGGTTTAAACAGATTTTTTTTGACTGCAATACAAAGAGTGACCAGTAATAGAAGCACGGCTGAGTGTTGTAGCTACATCCATGATTAGAGCATGTAGGTGAGGAAATGTGGCTTCTTGAGTCATTTCAGCAAAAGAAATGTCGAATGACTCCGTCTTGCGACCCCCTCAGGGCGATCCGGGTGGATGGATGGGTCAGTCAAATGCTATTCAATTCAATTCAATTTTATTTATATAGCGCCAAATCACAACAAAAGTCGCCTCAAGGTGCTTCATAGATACGGAGAAAAACCCAACAATCAGATGACCCCCTATGAGCAGCACTTTGGCGACAGTGGGAAGGAAAAACTCCCTTTTAACAGGAAGAAACCTCCAGCAGAACCAGGCTCAGGGAGGGGCGGGGCCATCTGCTGCGACCGGTTGGGGTGAGAGAAGGAAGACAGGATAGAAGGAAAATGCTGGACACCTTATACCATTATGACAAAGGTGCTTTAACCTGAACGGAGACCGTGAACTTTCCCTAAAGTTATCAAAGATTATTCCTGTGGGTCATCTCGAAGGGCAGAGAAAAACTGTGTGTCAAGGTTTCTCAAAATCTAACTTTGTTTTTACAAATGTGGGAAAATATGAAAATGGTAGCACTATTTCCCTCCATATCTGACCTGTATGTGTGTGCGTGGGTGAGCGGTATGTTTCTGCTGGCACAAGTGGGTGTGTTGGAGTGGGCAGCACATGGAACAATCACAGACAGAAAGACAAAGTGGGGTAAATTTGTCCGTGTTTTCTTTACCAGAAACGCCGTGTTTATTTTTTGTTTCTTCAGTTTCAAAGTGTGGGCACCAAACTGCAAGGGAAACATGAGTGATTAAAATTAAAGTGCTTTGATTGAACGCTGTTTTTCCAGCCTGTGGCACAAACATTTGCAGTTTTGTCCTTATATAGGGATTTTAATGACCTGTTGGGAACGCTTGGCCCTAAATGATGTGTTACAGGAAATAAACTTCAGAGAGATGCGCCTCACCGTTGCCCTGAGTGAGATTATGTAAAGCACATTTAATGGTTCTGATGTTTACAACAGTTAGCATTCAAAGCTTTGAACACTCAAAAAGAAAAAGCAATATCCAGCAGCTCTCAGTTATAATTAAGCTGGATGTGAAAAGTACGGTTGGCAAAGTGGGAGTTCTGCAAAGAGGCCAAAAAAATCCAGGAGTAGAACAAGAATCACTCTGAATCCCCATCAGCCAAGCCGCCCACTCACGCGCTTTCACCGAGGCACAGTCTGAGGAAGCGTCGCCCGTCAGTGGGCTCGAACCGGTGCTGTGTGCCAGTGCAATGACACGGTCCTGAGCACCTGATTGCAGGCATCTTGAAAAGATCTGGCTAGCTCGAGCGCACCGCAGGTCTGCTTTCAGTGGGCTGTCATTACCACCGAGGTGAGCTCTCACACGCTGACGCCCCCCTCCCCTCCGTACGCTCAGGGGATGAATGCACTGAGTCCTGGGTCTGATCAAGCGAGCGGCGGCCAGGGTGTTGCTGTAAGGAAATCCTCTGGTTGGACTGTGAGAGGGCGCATTAGACTGAGCATGCCCTGTCCTTCAATCAGGCATGCTCAGTCTAATGGTAAGCACACTGAGGCAGTATGTTTGAGCAGCCGCTAAATGCAGCCACTTTAATCCCAAGACAAATATGTTAGGCAAAAGAGGCTTCATTTACCTGGTTCACAAATATTACATGGAACGAGGATTAATTACTTATGCAGATGTTAATCATCACATGGCAATGTAAGGGTGAGGCAAATACAGTGCGGAAAGGTTCAAAGCCTTCACGCCGGGACGGACGGGCGGATCAAATTTATGAGCTTTCACTGCAGCTACTTTATTTTGATTCCACATAGGTTGTCATTCACGTTGTGTATGTGCGTGCGTGTGTGTGTCCAACAGGTGTGCTGCTCCTCTGCCCCACAACACATGCAATCAGACTGTTAGTAAATAGTCTGTCGTTTCTCAAAAGTGCCTCCGAGATTTGCAGAAGGAAGTGAAATCCCTGCAAAACGGTCTCATTTGGCACCAGGCTTCAAACTTGTGCGCTTGAGTGAGCGTAATTGCTGAAGTGGGTGAAAGTGTGTGTGTGTGTGGAGGGGCACCCGAATCCAATCTTGAGTTTGCTATCTCTGGGCATACCTTTCCGTAATAACCGCTGAAATCCCAGTCTGTCTTTGCTCCGAGAGGTGATTAGCCTGAGAAATTAGGATTTCAAATAGCCCTCATTGGACTCCTCTGTTTACATGAGCTGCAGATTTATCATTGAGTTTCTGATTCATTTTAAAGGGATTAGCCCCACGCATTCTGTTTCACTGTAATTATGTTTAAGTGGAGCATGCTCAGGAACAGATTCGTGTGGAGAGTTGGTTTTATTATTGGAATTATTTTCCATTTGCACAACAAGCAAGAGCGTATCTCCCTCCTCTCGCTGTCAGCAGACAGAATGAGGATTCTAATGTTGGCCTGCTGTCATGTATGATGTATGTGCTGAAGCTAACACCGACCATCCTGTGCAGGCTGGAGGCTTTTGTGGTGGTTCTGAGGAGACCTGTTGAACTGTCCTCCCGCTAGAATGGTTTGATCTGTGAGGGGTGCGTGTGTGTGTTAGCAGACGTGACCTGGCCAGGCGCAGAGCTTCATGTCGGGTGTCGGGCAGCCCGAGCTGTAGCTGTCAACAGTGATGCTTTATGGGGGCATTTCCTCTGTCGTTCTGACATGTGCTGTCACCTCAGTGTGGTAGGCGCTTCCATCTGCTGGCTTAATAGCCTTTGCTGTCAGCACACACACACATGGACACAGGCAGACCCATGTTTGTTTTACTCTCTTGCACTGGCACACACACACACACTCGGGAGAACACCCACTCTCAGATATCACCAACACCCCCCCTTTGCTGTCTGCCAAGAAAACGATCAGGATGGACCGGATTCTGAATATTTCACTCGCTGACAGCTTTTCACCAGAATAATTTACAGACTTGGCTCTAAAGTCAAAGACATTTTTCATCACATATCACTATTAAATGGCAAGAGTGTGTTTTCTTTGCTGCCATGCACAGTGTATTTAGCTTTCAATATGACAGTATTATATATTTATGTTACAGTTAGTGTGCAAGCTTGTCAGTGTCTTTATATTGTTGATGAACATTTGGATGGTAAATATGAAAGAAGTAACCTGATGGGAGAGACATAATACCATCAGCCACATGACAAGCTGGCAGGTATTTACAGTATAACAGATGGCTCTGACAAGTAAAACACTGAAGTGCCTTCTTTAAGTGCATTCTTTTTAAAGGCTACCGGGGGAGGTGCAAAAAGACTTGCAACCACAAACGATGATCTCACTTGACCTTTGTAAACATTTTCCTGCTGAATTTGTAGTTTCAATCACTAATTTTGGGTCAGACTGAATAAGCAGTTTAGGCAGTTTTATCAATTTTGGTCAGTCTAGGTATCAGAACGAAAAGGATTACCCAAAATGTGCTCATGCTTGTGTTTGACAAGTGATCAAAATGGGACTTATGGGATCGTGGGTTAATCTTTAGCAAAAATATGAATCAGAATACTCCCTAAGGAAATGATGTATGCATGGCACATTAACTCTAATATGTAACATTACCAAATTTATAAGTAAATAGCAGTAATAATATTAAAAAAGCATCATGCTAGCTTCAGAGTTAATTTGATTATTTGTTATGTTATGCAAAGTAAACCTTCTTTGGACCCAAAAATAAATATAAACTATGTTTAAAATAGTGCAAAAGTAACACGTACATGCATGTTTCTGCATTTACCATTAGGGCCGGTGCTAGCATACTTTTAGTTATTTAAGTATTTAATAGCTACTGTAACAGAGCACAAAGTCCTAAAAATATTAGCATATAAACATGTACATGCTAACATAATAAGTGTTAACATGTTAGCATATAAACATGTACATGCTAACATAATAAGTGTTAACATGTTATCATATAAACATGTACATGCTAACATTATAAGTGTTAACATGTTAGCATATAAACATGTACATTTTTACATGCTAACATGCTAAGTGCTAACATGTTAGCATATAAATGTACATTTTTACATGCTAACATGCTAAGTGCTAACATGTTAGCATACAGTACATATTTCCTCGCTAGCTTGCCAAGTCTGAAAAGCAAAATCATCTGGTGACAGCCAATATTTTAATGCCTTTGGGTAGTTATTTTACAGTTTAAAAGCTTTCATTTTGAAAAGGACTAAGCTAACATCTTTGGCTTATTCTGTTTGAGCACTTAAACAATAATGTGTTGATGTACATTATGGATCCTGTAAGACAAAAAACACAAAGACGCATATATTACCGTCTCTACGTGGATAATGGGACCACCACACAGCTAAAACTGTTGTGAGCACAGGTGAGTTCAACAACATGTATAGCTCATTTTTATCTTTCTTTTCTGGGCAGACTGGAACTACTTCAGCCTTTTTTATTGCCCTTATATCTTTGCTAATTGATTATTATTCTGTATTGTATTATTCTGAGAGAACCACCTCTCTCTTATATCTTCGTGATAACATCTGGAACAGCTGTACGAGAGCTTTCAACTTTTTGAACTCTATTTAAAAAAATAGAGTCTAACGCTATGTTTACATTGTGTGTTATGTATTTGCTGTATCTTTGGAAATGAAAAGCCATCGCTTTAAATGTAGCAATAAACAAACACACATAACAACAAGCCTTACAACTCCATCACCTCCATCACTGAAAAGACGTAGCAGAGGTGAACAAAGGGAGCAGATGGTTCACGCAGGGCTCTCCAAGGCCGTGAGACGGTCGGTGTGAGCAGACCCCTCAGGAGTGACTGTTTGTTGGGAGTAATAAATCGACTGCATGCTTGAACCCAAAGGTTGGCAAATTAACAGTTAATTAGCGGTTGATAAATGACAGATTGACACAAGCCCTCCACTGCTGTACCCTCCACCGCTATCTCACTCAGGCAAGTGTTTATGTGGGGGTAACAAGTGTCTGAGCAGACTGTTATGTCTGCGTTTTGTCACATGCTGGGATTGCTCTCAGATGTGCCCAGCCCCCTGTTTCCTGCACACCTAACAACCTACTCCAGACTTTTTTCAGTCTTGCCTCCATTTAACTCTGTGATCTCCTGAAGAAGGTCTGGCTTTCCTTTGCCGCTCCACAGTCCACACCTTTTGAGTCAGATTTTATATTTTAGCCAAAGCTCGGAAAAATATCCAGAAAAGCTTCAAATTCTGTGAGGTTAAAGGACTGCTGTCAGAAATCCATGTTTTTTCTCCACTTGGAATCACTCTGAGCATGATAATTGCATTTTCCCTGCTAGATCTGGTTCCTGCCATAACTGAAGGAAGCAATAATTTTAGGCCTAATGATGTAAATTAGAGGCAGGTCCTGTGCACTTGACATGTATGTAATGAGCATAAAGGAAGGCATATTTAACCCAGCAGTACTGCCTGTCACCAGCAATGGCCTGTAAATAGCAGTGTATTTAGAGGAAGTGAACAAGTAGAGCTCCATTAATGGTCCTTTAAACTTCTCCTGGTGAGTTCACAAAGAATTTATGTGAACATAAAATCTTTTCTTATTGACCTTTTAGAAAACATAAATAGAAATATAACGGATACTTTGTTATTAAGTGCAAATTAATGTCAGTTTTGGAATATCAAATCTGTTTCCTCCCCTGACATTCCCTTTACTGGAGGGTAATTTCCAGATAAAAGTGATTACACAATAATACTGCATTTACCTCACTGTATGTTACCCTTCTACATAAATGGCATTTGATTGATTGGTTCTGAGAGAAGGAGCGAGCTTAGTGAAATATGCGCCGAACTGCTTTTGAGTCATTCATGTTTCAACAGCAGCAGGGGAGGCAGAGGAAACAGCAGCATGTATGTACATTCATTCCTGCAGACTTGGCATGGCTGGAGAAGTAATGTGTTTGAGCTCGGTGAGTGACTGCCAGAACAAAGTACCACAGTACTGCAGCTCCACTGCTGCACGGTTGCCTCTGGTGAGTTTGTGGCTGTCGGTGGAAACGTCTGAGCAAGAGTTTTGTGTGACAAAATCATCGCAGTGTATGAATTCCCATGTCTTTTATGGGATACTTTTTGAGGATTAAGAAAACAGTTAGCAGGGAAAAGTGAAGCAGCCACACCTGAGTACAGCACAACCCGATTCTTTTCACATTCGCTTCATTTCTCTCGTCTTTTGAAATGGCTTATCGGGAGCGTAGCATTCATCACTTAAGAATTAGCGCCAGTGAGAAAGGGGAAAAATGAGCATCTACCCAGCAGATCTGGAAGGTGATCCTTATCGCTATGCCTGACTGATATTGTCCAGCCGCGCTGGCACAGATCTGCTCGGGTGAAAATCACAGGACTGAGAGGGTCACTGCTATAGTGGCTGATGTAGGTGTCTGCTTTAGGAAGCATATAAGAATACTGTGCATCCCTGTGCATGCAAACAATGTACACGTATACGGTTTAGTTGATTTGAGTTGCTGAACTTAATTAATTCAAATTTTTTAAATTGCACCAAAACATTACTTAATTTGTGTAATAACACTTCTTCCATAGAAACCATAAAGTTTACCTTAAATTTTTTACTTAATGTTGTGTTAATGATTTAAAATGCATGGATGTATTTCTATAGCTCAGGGGTAGGCAACTCCAGGCCTCGAGTGCCAGTGTCCTGCAGGTTTTAGATGTGTCCATGATCCATCACAGCTGATTTAAAGGGCTAAATGACTCCTCAGCATTTCTTGAAGTTCTCCAGAGGCCTGGTAATGAACTAATCATTTGATTCAGGTGTGTTGACCCAGGGTGAGATCTAAAACCTGCAGGACTCGAGGCCTGGAGTTGCCTACCCCTGCTATAGCTTAACGTTGCTTAATCAATTTTAGACAGCTCAGAGTGGCAATGTATAAAAAAAGTTGACTTTACTTAAAAGTAACCTTAGGTTAACTTCAGTTTAAGAATTTTATAAACAGTAATATCAGAAAACATCACTATGACTGCCTTTTTAAAAAGCTAAGTACTTATTTGTAGTATTTACCGTATGTAGTGAGACAGAAAGCTAAAAACCACGAGGCAGTCCTGTGTAAAAAACCTCAGAGTGACAGTTTACATCTGAACAGCAATCTTGACAAAGAAAACTGACTGGAAGTCCGAGTCTCAGTCATGGTGGCATAGTGCTAGCTAAACCGTCGGACTGTTCTTTGGCACATATCTACAAAACGTCAACTCTAAACACAACATACCCTAAGTATGGATGACAGCCCTACTAACCCGAGGATGTAAAGTTAAACCAACAGTCCCATGAGTCTAGCCAAAAGTGTTCTGTATTCAGAAAAATCAACTACAAATTATTAAATGAAACAAGTACAACTATGCACTTCTGTGCAATCAACAAATACACAACTTTTTTTTTGAACAAAGAATTGCTTCCAACAACAATTACGGCAATATTAACAAACAGTCGTGACCCCCCACCCATCCAGAACAGTGTAACTAAAACCCAGCCAGAGAGGAAAGAAGAGATAAAATAAAATAAAATTACAGATACAAAGTAAATAATAAAATAAATGAACAACAGCAAGGGAAAAAAACAACAACAACAAAAAAAAAAACCCACTCACACGCACATTAACCTGGACTTAATCTTTCAAAATAAGTAAGAAAAGGTTGCCATGTGTCATAAAACCTCCGAACCGAACCTTTTACAGTGTAGCGGATCTTGTCCAGCTGAGTATAGTACATGACATCCTTAACCCATTGCCCATATACAGGTGGAAGTGGCTCTTTCCATTTCAATAATATCATTCTACGGGCCAAAAGAGTGCAAAAGGCCAGAAGATCAGAGTGTGATTTGGAAAGACTGGCATCACAAGGCGTCACCCCCAAAATAGCTATAAACGGGCAGGGTGCAATTGGAACACCAAATATGTTGGACATGGTTTCAAATATGCTTTTCCAAAAGCTACCCAGTTTTGGACATGCCCAGAACATGTGAAATAGGGAAGCAGGCTCTCGTTTGCACCGGTACGAATACACAACTTTGATTAAACTTTAAAAAATCATACAAATCAAATTAGAGGCACTTTAGATCAAGTGAGGTTGTTATTTGGATTGATTTAAAGTGTATACAGTAAATTTAAGTAACATCAACTTAACTTGGTGAACTTTTCCATTTTGAGTGCAAACTACTTAAAAGTTCATTAAGTAATTTTTTGAGGTTTATTAATAGAAAAAAAAGAATGTGGTATTTAAATATACACTGATTGGTCTGTAACACTAAATAAGATATTCTCAATAACTCATTATCGCTGTCGTTGGACACAAGTAAGCCTCAAAAAGACTCCTTTCACAAAGATTTACAAGGTAAATACATGTGAATACCTGGCATATTGGCATATTTGTTTGTCCTACACTGGCTACCGTAGCTGGGATGATGCACTTGAACTGGGAAGGTTAAGAAAACTGAATGCAGCTGAAATCTGCAATCTGCATCTAACAATATGATTTTACTCGCTGTGCTAAAGAAGGATTTGTTAAATAAATTAGAAGAACTGTTTTAAGTTAAACACATTAAAAACAAAAACTCTGCAGTCCCATGAAAAGCTAAACCCATTTAGCAGCAATAACTTGAAGTAATCATTTTCTGCATGACGTTATCAGAGTCTCACATTGTTGTGGAGGAATTTTGGCCCGCTCTCTACAACACTGCGGTTCGCGGGGCTTTTGTTTATGCACAGCTTTTGTAGAATCCTGCCACAGTATTCTAATCAGGTTGAGCTTTGTGCTTTGACTGGGTCATTGCAATACCTTGAGTCTTTTCTTTTTCAGCCATTCTGTTGTAGATTTGCTGGTATATTTGGGATTATTGTCCAGTTGCATGACCACGTTCTAGCTTATGGCCTCACATTTGACTCAACTGCAATGTACAGGTTCTGTGGCTGCAAAGCAAAACCAAATCTTCCACTTCATGGAGTCTCTGGACTGCAAGACTCGCTGCAAACAATACTTACAGTTTAACACACAGTGATTCCAATTTTTGGGAATACTGGTTTTTATAAATTGGTAGAAAAGTTCAGCAGAAGTACAGATAACTCAGTAAACTTTCAAAAGTAGTATAAATGAACTTAAAAGCAAGTTTGAGTCCACAGCATGTGTGTTTCTTTGTGCCATTTTGGTTGCGGAGCGCTCAGAGCCAGCATGAGTCATGAGTCGATGGGCTAATGTCGGAGCACTGCTCTCATTATTTCATGGTTAGTTTGACACACGGCTAATATTCCAATGGCACGAGTTGAATTGAGCGGACTGAGGAGTATGAAGTGAAAATATGTGAGTGGGAGGTCTGCGAGCAGTGTGTGTGTGTCCTTGTGAGTGTGTGAGCAGGGGAGGGGCATCTGGAGTCTTCCAAACAGTCCCTGACAGAACAGTGCCTCTCTTGGCCATTTCCTTCAAACAGCAATCAGGCCGAATCAAAGCAGCTGCTCTGTTCTTGAATACTCCAATTGCACTAATCAACTCCATTTAGCGGCTCCTCAGCTGGCGAAGACCTGAGCCGCGCTGAGCCCTGGCGAGCACACGCACACACATACACTCGAGCACGATTGGCTCAGGCCGCCGTTCAAAAGTCCAGTCAGAAATAATAACACTTATTTTATTAGGCCTGCTGGAGCGCTGCCAGCAACATTTAACAGCCTCACACGAGTCGAAATGAGCACAGCATGGAAACGGCGAGACTGTTGGAGATTCTTGCAAATCATCTGCTCGTGCTGTAGGAGAGGGAGGTGCCGCATTATTCTGCTGGGCCTGTTAGTCTGCAGCAGCTGTTGTGTCTATTGTATATGACAATTGTAGCCTAAACAGCAAAGCACTAATCCGACAATTTCCATCCAATCAGTTGACAACGATTCAGGTTAATCTTGTATGTTGAAAGCTACATAGCAGAGATCCAAACAAATGTCTGGAGCGTGCTTCGCTTGCACTACCCTTGGATGCTCTGGTAAAAAAAAACAATGCTAATTGTTCTGACTTGCCTCCCGATTCCAGCTCTTGACTCAGCCTTCAAATTTATCTTGTGACTTCAGCCCAGTGCTTGCTGTGATCAGCGTTACATAAATCCTAACATTTAACAACACAAAGCGGAGGAAGTAAAAGCACACAGAAAGTGTTTCAATGTGGTCTGGCTGCGCAGCCTTGGCCCTGGGAGAGACTTCCTCTGAGAAGTATTTAATGTTGGAAGCCTTCTCTCTCCAAACACAGAGCACCTGGGACAACAGCGGCCATTCCAGAGCCAGTGTTAATGAGTGGCAATGCACACTGGCAATCAGCACTACCCGCAAAAATACAATTAATACGGTATGCTGGCTCTCTGTGTGTTCATGCTGCTTCGCTTATGAAAACAAAAAGTTACAGCGTTAAACTGCTCTAAACATTTGGGGAAAACTGTGCTGCACATCCAGAGAAAATCGCCTTGATTGCTAAAAGGATTTCAAAGAGTTTGCATGGAAACTGGATGAAAGAGGGGGGTAAATCCAAACAGTGTTAAAAGCATTCTTTGCTCCACTGTAGTCAATTACTTTCTTGTGTTTCAGTTCGACAAAAACACATCGTCTGGAATTTGCTCAGGGTCGCTCCGTCACACCGTCGCTGCAGGAGGCTTTTGGGCAAACTGATCAAACTGAGTGACACAGACAGTGTGGGGAGCAGAAAAGCGTCTAAGGATGTTAGCAGCTAATTGTAGCATTTTGGCATCACGGCTAACGGACGACCTCAGCCTCTGCGTTACCGTGACAATATTCTTGGAGTCAAATTTGTGACGGGGCTGATTTAACTTATAACCAGAAAACATCATGAGTCCTAAACAGAGATGGGCAGTAACGTGTTACTGTAATCCGATTACTTTTGCCAGTAAGTAAAGTAAGGGATTACTATTGCAAAAAAAGTAATTAGATTATTGTTACTTTCCCGTAAGCACACTGTGTTACTAAACCGGGATTTTGTTTGTGAGAGTGTCTCGTGACAATGACAAACAAGCGTGTGACGTCCGTGGCAGCAACAGACGTGTGCAGATCAACAATGGATAATATGGAGTGCAGCGAGAGTACGACTGTGCAGCTTGTAAAGCTTGGAAGTACTCACATTACTTCGAGTTTGACTCTGTGAAAAGTGACAAAAACATCAGCGTCCACTGTTCACTCTGCGTGGGAAGAAAACTTCTTTATACAGCGAAAAATTAAACTTCAAATCTGAGCAAATACCGAGCACGCTGCCACGGGAATGTGACGTTCACAGAGAAACCCCGGATCCTCCCACTGACATGACCGCTGCAGAAAAAATAGAACGCGGCTGAAATGTCTGTTGCTTTATTACGCATTCAGATTTTGTATCATGCTTTTTAAAATTAACTAAGTAATAAAGTAACTAATTACTTCTGAAAATAAGTAATCAGTAAAGTAACAGGATTACTTTAGTGGAGACGTAATCAGTAATTACTCTTTTCAAGTAACTTGACCAACACTGGTCCTAAAGTACAATCTTAAGAATAGATTAAGAGAACCTGAATCAACAAATTTCAAGCTTTTGGGCACGACTGCATCTGCACGGGTATTTGTATGTGAACCTCATGGACCAGGAGGTCATTTGCAGTTGTCTTCAATCAGTGGATGCAAAACAGGATGTGAGTGGCTACCCTATTTTTATTTAAGTGTCACAGTAATTAAGTCATAGCAAGGACCTCAGAAAAAAGAGTTGTTGGCTCATCAGATAGAACGGGTTACACGACCAAGATTTTCAACCCCACCTGTCCATTCAATTCAATTCAATTCAATTTTATTTATATAGCGCCAAATCACAACAAAAGTCACCTCAAGGCGCTTCATAGATACAGAGAAAAACCCAACAATCATATGACCCCCTATGAGCAAGCACTTTGGCGACAGTGGGGAGGAAAAACTCCCTTTTAACAGGAAGAAACCTCCATCGCAACATTGTTCTGAACATCAGTAAACTGTGTGCTTACACATCGATTTTACTTTTCATTTGGAATCATTTTGGTCACTTGACAAATTTGGATCCTACCACAGTGGCATCATGGGTAACATGTGAAAAAGCCCTAGTTTGATCATGGAAGGGGACGGAAACTTACAGCTAGTGTACTTCGAGAACTGTACCAAAACTGGTAAAAATAAATAAACAAATGTTCATCTATTGAAATAAAAATTCAAGTTGCAAGATGTCAGATGAAGGGTGTGAGATGGTCAGGCAAAATGAGGCGCTTTACAAACCTAGCTGTGACTTTGTCACTACATGCATCATAAATGTGCAAAAAAAGCAAACAAGCAGCCAAAACATCTCGAGCACCAGTTCCCATTATTGTCACTTCAATAAGATCCTGTCATGACAATCCTGCTGTTTACACAAACATCATTAGCATTTAAAACCAGTTTAATTGACTGTTACATTATGAAGAGAAATGAAGTGTAACATGACCTCACGAGCAGCAACAACCTCACAGAGCTGAGCGAGCGCTTCTCAACACTGACTCGACCAAAAGCAGGGTTTGAAAAAACAAAAAACAAAAGGGGCATACTGGCAGCGTTTGAGAGTGGTCACTGTTGTCATTAAGTTAATACTCATCCACAGTTTGGTCTAAACACAGGGCCTTTTATGGAATTATCCTAATTAGTGTGACCATTAGCCTTAATGGGGAGTAATGGGCAGTTAGATGTTATTTGGTAAAACAACACGCCAGAGGCTGGAGGTGTTTTATTACAGCTCTATATTAAGCTCATTTCTGGAAGGTAAAGAATGTTTCCAGATCGCAGACAAAATTGGCCGGGCGCTAATTCAGTTTCCACATCGAGCAAAGCACGGACCACCCACCAGGAAAATAACATGCGGCAAGATGCCTGCTGTATGCTAATAATACGGCCTGCAGTGACAGCTTCAAGTCTGAAGGACTTTAAGAAATTACTGCAGCTACACATGATTACACACAAACTTTTTTCTTTCTTCTTTTCAAGCGAAAGCTCAGCGTGAAGTTTCCAAGTGTGGTTATAAGATTTTATGCTTTTAGGAAATTACAAAAGACATCCAGTTTGTAAGCGTATAACCAGGGGAAGCCAAGGCTGCATTGTTTTCCATCACATGTAGATTTCACTGGGACGTTGTAGGTTCTCACAAACTTTAAATCTGAGTGACAAAACGCTTTACAGTGTAGTTCAGCAGCAGTTTGGATAATTAAGCTTGGGAACACAATAACCTCTGGCACTGCTTACACGGTGGGGACTAGAGTCTGCTTCCTTTTTTTTGCTGTAATGTTGATTCTCTAGAGCAGTTGTAATTGCTGTGTTTGTATTGCTCTCCCTGTGGGAAGCTATATGCAATCTGAAGCCACATATGAAATATTATTTGCAGAGCTGCTAAAATCCCCCCCAACAAAAAAAGACAGAAGACAACTTAACTGTGGTGGACAAAGTCTTCCAATGATTCCCAGAGCGCACAGAAATCACTATTTCCAGGGGAATTCCTTCACACCAGAGCCTCGGTAAACACAGCCAATAATGAGTTAATTGCTGAACAGGGTGAATGATAACCAGCTATTTAGCGCCTGTGATTTCTTTAAGTGTGAAATGTGGATACAGTGTCACCACACGCGGTATCTCCGAGATTTATGACACACTCACAAACCAGTTTCTTTCCAGTGTCGGTGTTTGAACTTCGCCACGGGCCATTTGCTTCACACAAGCACCATCATTCGTGAAGCGACTGTGTTGTATCTGTCGTTATGATTCACGAGCAGTGAATAGGACTATTTCAAAAGGCATATCCTCTCCTTGGATAAACCTGTCACGCCAGTGATGAATGAGGAAATAATCACGATTCAAACACAAACCTGTTGCTAAAATGCTTTAGTGTGTCTGTTTTTGAGGTCAATGGGTGAAAAATCTCTTTGTTGAAATGATCTGTATTGCAACAGTATCTAGGCTAGTACAGCCTCGGGGAAATTTCCAGTCTCTTTCTCTTCATGCAAATATGTTTTTGTGTATTCATTTAAAGATGCACTGAACCAAAGAACTTCCAGAACGTTACACTATAATGTGATGATCGGGTCTAATTATGTTACCTGTCAGTGATTTTAATGATGTAGAAAAGTTTATATATGTGAGGGGTGATCAAAAAAGTTAAAAACCAGATTTACATTTGGCCCGCTGCAGTCCTATAAACTTCACCAAATTTAAAACAACATTTGAATATTGTAGGATGTTAATCTTAAACTTAAATAGTGAATATTTAACCCTATCCATTAAATAGAAACATCCCTAGCTTACGTAGCACGGCACATGTTCCCACTAAATGTTCTCCTTCAGACGCGTCAGGGCTTTACAGCAGAACTCTGACAGTCTTAGCCTGGGAAATAAATCCATGGTCCACAATCACGTAAATGTTAGAAAATAATGAGCATTCAGCTGGTCTAAATTCTCTTTTATCTGAGAGGAAGTGGAGCAGTTGAAAGAGAGAACAGACAAATTGAAATGACTGAAGGTTTTTGACTGTTATGGACCTATTTGAAGCACTGTTTGATCACATCTTGTCTCCATCAATATGTCGAGATTTCACTCTACTGATTGCATATTTTGGTAAAGATGGTGTAAACATTTGTAGGCACTTAAATACAAATAACACTATCAAACAGATGACCCTTTGGCCCCAAATTCATTCTGCAATAACCCCCATGAGAATCATGCAGTATGGAACTGGGTAGTTGGTGATAGGCAGCACGGTGGCACAGTGACAGAAGGTCCAGAGTTTGATTGCACCACCAGGCCTTTCTGTGTGGAGTTTGCATGTTCTCTCTGTGTTTGCGTGGGTTCTCTCCGGGTACTCCGGCTTCCTCCCACAGTCCAAAGACATGCAGCTGGTGGGGTATGAAATTGGTGACATGATCAGTACTTGTTTTACCTGCTGTATAAAATAGCAACAATGCTCAGTGGCTAGTGGACCTAAGAACGCACCACAGTAATCTTCCTGAACAGGATTCAGTAAACATTGCAGTGGCAGACATCCAAGAAAGAGTTTCAGGAAAGAAGAGTTGGACAGCACCAGGCCCTGACATGATTCACACCTGCTTGCTAAAGAAGCTAACCACATTAAATGAGCTCCTGACACCACAAATGAACCAACTGCTAATAGATGAGGCACATCGGAAATGCCTAACTGAAGGCCGGACAGTCATGACCCCCGAGGATCCCTAAAAGTGACTCATCCCCTCCAACTACCACCCAATAGCCTGCCTCAGCACCACATGGAAGCTCCTGGCAGGTATCATACCAGCTAAGACGAACACATGGCTCAAAACACAGAAGCCCAGAAAAGAATTGACACAAACACCAGAGGGGCAAAATGCCAGCGCCTGGTAGATAGAGCAGTCAGTTGAGACCAGACTGGCCAACATGTGCACCACCTGGATTGACTACAAGAAGGCCTTTGACTTAATGCCTCACACATGGATCCTGGGATGCCTAGAACTATACAAGATCAACAGGATCCTAAGAGCCTACTAAAGGCCAACTTCAAGCCAACTGCACAAGGAGATGCTCTGTATCCACTGCTGTTCTGCATAGGCCTGAATCTCCCAAACCATGTAGCCTAACCATATAGAGTATAGCCTGGAAGTTCAATTGAATTCAATGTAACTGCACAGCGCCAAATCACAACAACAGTTGCCTCAAGGCGCTTTATACTATAAGGCAGACCCCACAATAATACATACAGAGAAAAACCCAACAATCATTTGACCCCCTATGAGCAAGCACTTTGGCAACAGTGGGAAGGAAAAACTCCCTTTTAACAGGAAGAAACCTCCAGCGGAACCAGGCTCAGGGAGGGGCGGGGCCATCTGCTGTGACCAGTTGGGGAGAGAGGAGGTCAAAATGGGATACGCACTCTATGATGGATGAGAATGGTCAAGCTAAGATCCTGTGGGACTTCCAATACAGACGGACAACTTGTTGAGTTCTAACCAACTGGACATGTAGTTGTGGGCATGCAGAGGAAAAATGGCCGTAGTGATAGAGCTAAACCAGTATCAGGGAGAAAAGACTGAAATGAAAGTTTTAACTGATATGAAATCTTTGACACACGTGAAGACAGTGATGTAGTTACTAAAGATAAAACAGAGATAGTAGCAAATGCTAAGCTGCACTTTGAGCCACCTTTTTCATTCTAATAGATGCTATGTTAGCGACACGAGGTCGTTAGCTAAAGCAGCG
Organism: Neolamprologus multifasciatus; assembly: GCF_963576455.1. NCBI lineage: Eukaryota > Metazoa > Chordata > Actinopteri > Cichliformes > Cichlidae > Neolamprologus > Neolamprologus multifasciatus. Next base: position 35,259,239 of record NC_140443.1, on the reverse strand, counting down.
TGTAAACCGCTAATAGACAGTTTATTTATCGCATCACTTAGCATTTATGTAAGGATTTGGTGAATGAATGAGGCGTGTGTGGTGATGTAATTTTAGTGATGTGATATTACGCTTGAACAAAAAGGTCACTGGACCACATAATATCTTGGAGGTTATACAGTGGTACGGTAAGAGAGGAGGAATGGTTCCAGAAAGTGCATTGTTCCCTTTTTAAGGTAGAGTCAGTGTCCTGAAGCCCTGGCAGGATATACTTTCACATGTTTCTGACACCCCGGGGCTTATATAGCTACACTTTATGTCCTTGCCTCTAGCTGCAGGTAGCAGAATGGTCCATTACACAAAAACTAGTTGTCAGAAATGATCAATTATCCAGGAAAAGAGCATAGAGAGAGATTTGCATCCCTTAAATTTTTGTTTCACATAGATGCTGGGTATACACAAAGCAAATTCTGTCATCAGTTTAGCTCCACTGACAAAACAGACATTAAAGATGTGTAAATGCTTCTCTTCTCGTCAGGTGTCCAGCTTAGCCACGACAGTGAGTAAACCGTATAAAATCAAATTATTGAATTAAGCCAGTGTAGATGTTATGATTTACACTCATAAGTATCCTCAGCGAAAAAGCATCTGTTCCACGTCTCCAGCAGTTTTTTGTGGGGATAAATGCAACAGCTTTGCAAGCAGGTTTTGTGATGATTTCATTTGAGATCATCATTTATGCTTTTAACTTTTTAAAGAAGTGATATCACTTTGAAGCTATGTTGAGGCTAACAATGTCTCATCAGGCCTTGAAAACTTGGAATGCCCCTTCTCAAACTCCACCCAGCCTCGCTCACCAAACCCCTGCACGCATTATTAGACAGTATTGAATGTGCAATTCCAGGCAAGCTGTTGCCATCTGACATGTGCCGACTTATCAAAATAAATCTTTCTGCCCTTTTAAACGTTTGACTCAAAGTCAACTGGAGAATCACGTGGATCTTCCCAGTCTGCCATGCAGCCGTGTGATTGTCAGGCCGGCTAATTTAGCACGACCGCAGTTTCTGTAGCTAATGCGGTGTTTGCTTTCCACGCTTGGATTAACAAGATGCAGTTATGAGCCTTTGTGGGATTTCTGTCTTGTTGATCAGGTTTTCAGACTGACATGGACACTTATGTAGTGCATTTTTGCAGTTTGCATGCAGGACAATAAGAAATGCTCTGCAGCTTTGAGCAATTTGAGCATTGCACTGGGTGCAGCTGTGAACATGTTCCACCTTATGACTGTTACTGTAATACTGTGAGAGATGGACAGTTAATTAGTTGCATCTGCGAGCACAGCCTTTCGCCTTATGAGATCTGCCTTCATTATGTCTTCTTCTGACTGTCAGCTCTATAATCAGGCCTGTTGCACTTATCCATCAGGCATCAGCGGTTGAATTAAAGTTGCGACTGTGAGATGAAAGAGAGAAAAGTAAAACAAGCTAAATCAGCTGAAGCGGAACATTGTTTTTTACCCGCTTATTCTCCAAGAGTTTGATTTTAATTTGGAATTCAAATCACAACTGAAGCACCACTCAAGACTTATTGTCTTTACTCAAACCCGATTTATGTACTAAATGTATGGTTAATAAGCAGTGTTGGGGAGTAACGGAATACATGTACCGCCGTTACGTATTTAAAATACAAAATATGAGTAACTGTATTCCGTTACAGTTACCGTTTAAAAAGGTGGTATTTAGAATACAGTTACTTTGTTGAAATAAATGGATTACACGGCGGTACTTCCCTGTTTCATATTGTGGCGGGTCAGGACTGTTTGGGTTTTGTTTGACAGCTACGTTCTGTTGTTCCAGGCGGCAGCGTTGCGGTTGCCATGGTTACAGTGTTACGCTCTTGCTCTGCGTGTTTCCTGGGTGAGAGAGGCCTTTTTGTTGTTGTTGTGCTAAGCTAATAGGCAGAATGCTACAGGTATAGCTCTAAAGAATGTAGCATCATAGGCAGTGTAGTCCGTGCTGCAGGGAGAATGGACTGCCATACCTGTTATGTGTCTGTGAGCGAGGGAGGGAGAAAAAGGAAAAGTACGAGCTGTCATCGAGCAAAAACGGGAGCTGGAAGCATGTAAATATAATAATAACCACTGCAGCCAAGAAGAGAGCCTGACGAGCCCAGTTGTAAGTAAGCTATTAAGACTCGACTGTACACCGTGTTCGTGTTTTCCTCCAAAAACAATAAGCTCCGTTGGAGCAGCCTTTCAACGCCTCTCTCTGTCTCTCGCTGGCAGAGTTGACCCAGACAACAAAGTAAAGCTAGTTTTCGGCTACGAGCCCGACACAGAACCCACAGTATTAGCCAGAGGTCCCTTTACTACGGTTCGGAGCCGCGGACCTTCAGTAATACTATTAAATCACAGCAATAGTACATTCATGTAGTTGTAAACAGCATGATAATATATTAAGTAATCCAAAGTATTCAGAATACGTTACTTTCATTGAGTAACGTAACGGAATACGTTACAGCGGCGGTCTCCAACCTTTTTTGCGCCACGGACCGGTTTATGCCCGACAATATTTTCATGGACCGGCCTTTAAGGTGTCGCGGATAAATACAACAAAATAAAACTAGTACCAGTACCGAAAAAAAGAAAATTTATTCATAACACACATGAAAAGACCAAGGAAAACCGAGTAAACGCTAAAAACGATAACAAAATAACGCTGAAAACCGATAAAACCCCTGAAAACTATACATTTCACAGCTGAGCCTCAACTCTCGCGGCCCGGTACCAAACGACTCACGGACCGGTACCAGTCCGAGGCCCGGGGATTGGGGACCGCAGCCTTACAAAATACATTTGGGGCATGTATTCTGTATTCTGTAATGGAATACATTTTAAAAGTAACCTTCCCAACACTGTTGATAAGTCACAATAGGAACTGAAAATATTGTGCAAGCATGAAAAGTATTTGCACTTTCTTCATGTTGAAGCTTTTAAAACTTTAGTAACTTGTTATATTCAGTACATAATGCAGTATTATTCTACATAAAGTGCTCAGTAACACAGAAGTAAATAAAATAATCTTCAGCTGCAACATAATTAATAATTATATTTTTTTATCACCCTGCCTTGCTCTTGGGGCTTCCTGTGATACCCCATTTAAAAAATCCTGGAAAGATCCCTGCCTTGATTTACCTGACAAGTAAGAACACATAACAGCCGTGTGATTTATGATCGATGAAACAAAAGCTGGCCGAGTGTGATGTTGTTCTAACACTGCAAAGCATCTTAATGAGGAGGTCAGGGCTGATGGATGTCAGCGAAGTGTGCAGCACTAAAAACAATGAAACAAACACAGACCTGTTTATTTTGCACAAACACAAACCATGACTGCAATCACATGTCGGGGTATTGCTGTCTGAATGACTCACTATAAACAGACATTTTTCATAAATTTATGATGTGCTTTCTCAAAACCAGACTATATATCGTAATATGATGATGTGGACAAGCGGCGTTATGTTTACGTATTAAATCTTTCGTTTAACCATCGGAACCGCTGTTTGTACGTTTGCGTGCTAATACGTTTATGATATGTGAATGTTGGGATCCTGAATAAATAGCGCTGACATTTATGAAT